>NC_060264.1:3507500-3662147 GCF_021901455.1 Neodiprion lecontei | reverse complement strand
TTTCAGAAATGTAAGTCGGCTAATTCCCCCCCCCCCCCAAAAAAAAAAAGTTTGGGATCGGAAAGTCAGGTCCGTTCATTGAAAGCCTATTTTTCATCCGGGTTTTATGGGGTATTCGCTATATACATATACTCTGTTGTATATATATATATAAAAGATACGACCAGATCGGTTTTATCGGTACAGTTCGATGTCCAAAATTACTGCCACGCTTATCCTATATATATATATATATATAATATCCCTCCGCCCTCAAAATTATCTCTATACATCCTATCATCTTTTTCATCTACATCCACCCTCGATGTTACATGTATGCCTACTATATTATACGCTGAGTATGTGAATGAAAGTCTTTTTCCTGTTATCGCTGCTGTTGTCGAAGCAATAATATAATCCATCTTTCGATTAACTCTTCCAACAGTGGAATAGAAACGAGAAAAAGAACAAGAAATTCGGATCAAGGGGAATTATTTATTGTTTGTATATTAAATCGCTTACACTTATATATGTATATATATATATATATATTACGCCGGAATCGCGCTGGTTTAGCGATTGTTTTAAAAATAAAAATTTCAAACCTCGCCGCAACTTAAAAAACTTGAACAATTATTTGCGTGCGAATTTATCGATAAGAACGCCGAGTGAACGAAAAAAAAAAGGAAATAAAGCTAGTGAAAGGGAGAGGGTGAAAGAGAGATTAAGTTTCTCTCTTTCTCCTAACCTTAAAAGTTGACGTAAAATTTTCACCAATTTTATTTCGCTTCAGCAAGAAAAAAATTTAAAACACGTATTTATATTTTCCGTGTACGACTTATCGACGAACGAAATAACGACGCGATGCAAAAGTCGAATGAGAAACGTATTAAAAGAGAAAATATATACGCGAAACGTGATACGAGGGACGGAAAAAAACGGAAATGAGAAAAAAAAAAAACAAACAAACAAACAGGTAAACTATAAAGGAAAGCTCAGTTCGCTCGAGGGTGAAAAGTTGCGAAATACGGAGGGGGGAGGGGGGGGGGGGGGGGGGGGTGGAAAAGAAAAAAGAAAAAGAAACGAGACGCTGCTGAAGAGTCGGAAACAAAGAAAGAGTACGTAATTTAAACTCGCAGGCGCGTCTCTGTCTTTATAAACCCATTTGCGATACGTTAATAAGGTTTGTTTTGCAAAACATTCAACGATATATCGATAAAGATTTTACCACGTCGACGTCTCACATTGGTTTCATAATTTTTTTCCTTTCAAGTACGCAACGAAAAACGCGATCGCAATTATTTTCAGAATTTGTCGACCCGGCGTAACTGAAATATAATGTTGTAAAAATAAAATTTGTTATTTCAAACGATCGTTTGTTATATCAAAATTTCTATCCGGCAAAAGTTTCGGGTTTCCGACCGGTCGACTTTTACGTCTTTTTCGGGATTTTTACCCGCAACAGTTAAATTAACACAATTCAAAATGGTATAACCGAAAAGTTGAAAATATATATTTATATTTATATATGTACGAGCCCCGTATAATTGTATATTCATAAGATGAAAAATTTGGGATGAGGAGAGAGAGAGAGAGAGAAAAAGAAAGAAAGAAAGAAGGAAAGAAGGAAAGAAGACAAAAAATAAAAAAAAAATAAATAAATAAAATAAAACCAAGCGCCGAAAAGTTTCGAAACTGAAAAAATATAAAGTATAATCGTCGTCCTAAGAAAAGTTTTAACGGCCGTTTCACGATTTTACATGCAAAGAACGATCGTATTTATTTTTTTTTACCCCAAACATTTTTTACAGCGAGAAGAAAATTGAATGGGAAAAGAAAAAATTGGAAATCACGATTTCTTTCGAATGACGTTAAATTTGCAATAACATCCGTTGTAACACGGATTTGTTTTATCTCTTTCAAGGATCTTGCGAAAAAAATTAACCGTATTATTTGAAACGTTTTTATTATCAGTTTACTTAATTTTCACTGTTAACCTATTTGCACTACGATTCCCAGGGTGTGTTTAGTTTTATTGACAACGAGAGACGTGTCTTCTAAGTTACCAAAAAAAAAAAAAGAAAAAAAATGTGCTTCGTTAAAATTTTCCCACCCTACGCGAACGCGATCTCGAAGGATCGTAAATACACACATATTATATAGTAAGTGTACCTACAATAAATAGAATCCAAGGCGTGAAATATGCAACCGAAGAATCGAAGAACCGAACAACGAAGTACGTAACATTATAAGAATAAAGTTTTAAAACGAGAAGTTACTGAAATCCGATTTTTATTACCATTTCCTTCCTTCTTTCCTTCTCCCACTCCGCAGTCGCGCTACCCTCGTTTTTCTTATCCAGATATTAAAAAATATCTCCTCCAACAGGCGGCGGCGAAAAAAAAAAAAAAAAAAAAACGTACCAAATATGAGGAAATAACAAGGAAAAAAATGAGAGAGAGAGAGAGAGGGGATAAAAAATAAAACATATTCCGAACGTAACGTTTGATTTCATTGTTGTTTCACACGAAACGCGTATGCGTGTGAAAAGTAAAATAATGATAATAATAATAAACATATCGACCAAAATTTGCGGCAACGGCTGCAAAACAAAGAATTTTCAAACATCGTCGAAAATAATGAACGACAAAAGTGAAAGTGCGAGGCGACTTTCGAAGTCTGACCAAACACTGACATCCACTACTATTTACGTCACGAACGTATGAGGACGGTCAAACAGTTATCTACCTTTTCCACCGCGCGTTAACTCGGCACCAATTTATTAATTATTTAATTTTATCGTTACTTATCGTTTAGTTACCTTTAATTTCGTCGATAAAATACTATCGTAAAAATTCCGTAGGCGCGTATCTGCGCGATATTTTATAAAATTTTCATCATTTTTACCCTTCGACGTTTTATCTCTACCGTAAATATATTCACGTTTTCCGCTCACATATGAAAACCTGATTTTCTCTCCTACCGTGAAGGTATAATCTAGCCACGTACTTGACACGTTATTCTGACGATGATTGACCCGACTTGCTATTTATTCCCCCTATAAAATGTATGTATACGTGATACGATTCGTGCAATATACGTCAATCACAAATACTGAAAATTCGAATCTAATAATCCTTTCCGCGACGTTTCCAATTTCTATATTCAACAATTTTATGTATCTTCAATTTTGCCTTTTCATTTTCCTTTAGCGTAGCTTCCGGTATTCCAATAATATCAAAATCTACGTAAATTATAAAAATTCTCAGACGTGAAAAGAATTTTACTCATTCTCGTTGCGAATGTGGGTCCATTTTCCGTCAAACCGTACGTGAATAAAAATTCCAATTTTTTCATTTCGTCAAAAATTTTATAGGCGATTACAGTCAACGAAGAAAGTATCGGAGGACGGTTTTCCATTATTTTCGTTCGCGTGTTCTTGACGTATGAATTTTTCAATATTTTTCAATACGCAGCGACGATGGAACGAATTTCGATCAGAGACTTCGGATGGATTTAACGTTTCGATTTTTTATACTCACGTGATATCGGAGACGTATTATTGAGAAAATATACTGAGAAAAATTTCACTTGTTACAGTAACTAGAAAAATTGGGTAAAACAGGTATCGTTAAAAAAAAAAAAACTGTTCGAATATCGTTGGAATTAGGAAAAACGAGACAATTTTGCGCTATCGTCGATCCTTTTTTGCTTATTGCAAAGCAAAAACTTTTTTTCATAAAAATTTAATTCTCAATTCAATCCTGTACTTCAAAGGATTTGATTACTTGACGTGTTAAATACGATCGAGATGAGTGACGGGAAAAACAAAAAGAAGAGAAAACATGTAATGCGAAGGGGAAGGATGGGCGAGAAAAAAAAGAGACGGAGAGATAGAGAAACGAGGAAAGGAAAGGTAGTCCAACAAAGGTTACGACACGACACTCGCGGTTTTCCTTCGTCTTCGCGCCCCTGGATTTGACATTCGTTTCAATTGTCTCACGCGAGAGAAAAGTTTCGTTCTTTTACTTTTACACACGCATGTGCATATAATAATACACGCGGTAAATAATATTTTCTTATTCTTTAGTCATTTCACTCTCCCAACGTTTACACGCGTAGATGATTTCGCACTCTTGAGGGACGAAGTTGAGGTTCTGAATTTGAAAACTTCCGAAAGCGCTGAAATTACGAATTATTTGACGGAGAAGCTCGAAGTAAAGAAATCAAACTTCGAAGAAACAGCAAAGTTTCGAACCGTCGGAAAGCCGACGGTTTCAAAGTTCCGAAATGCGAGGTTCTGAAAATTCAAGTTACGATAGGGCAAAGTTTCGAAAAGTAAAGTTACGATGGAGAAAAATTTCGAAAAATAAATATTCGATAGAGTAACATGTCGAAAATTAAAATACACTCGCACGGCTTAGTTTACTCGACGATTTGGTGTGAAAAATCAGAAAAACCGAAGAATACGAAACTCTGATGTTTCGTCAAAGTTTGATTTCTTTACTTTAAGTTTCCAAGTTTCTCTGCCAAAAAATTTGATATTTGGCGCATTGGGAACCGTTCAAATTTGGAATTTCACCCCAGCCCCCAGAGATACGATTCGACAATTTTAAAATATATCTTTTCCCAACACCCACACATGAATTTCTACCCACCTACGTAAAAGTCTGCAATTTTCCCGATGAAAAACAAAAAGAAAAAGAAAGAAAAAAAAAATACGCTTAGCAGCAAGGAGAAAGAATAAAAGAAATTTGTATACAATAAAACGTATATCTACAGCAAACAGAATCGTGGGCGAGTTTTTTTCGGGGAAATGTGATTGGTTCAGAGTCTTTATTTCGAAATACTGCGTTTATCTAAATAAAAGTACACGGGAGACAAGGTGGTGGTGGTGGTGGTGGTGGTGGTGTGTAAATTTGAAATACAAATGAGATTCGCGCGGCAGAGTGAGATATAGAGAGAAAAAGAGAAGGACAAAAGGAAACCTCGATACAAAGAAGAGTACAGAGTGAAAGAGGGAAAGAGAGAGACGGCGAAAAGTGTAATTAGTTAGATTGGAACGGCCGGATGAACGACGAACAAACGAACGAACGAACGAACGAAAAGCAGCAGCAGCAGCGGCGTGGCGGAAAAACAAGAGGAGGGAAAAGGATAAGAGTATTACCGGCTTTACATATATTTATTTCTCTCGCGTTCGATTTGATTGCTTTTTCCAGCCTCTCGCACCTTTTCATCCCTGCCTCCATTCTTTATTACCGTCGGTACTTACGCATGTTACATAACGCAACAGACACACGCGGTAACGTAACGATAATAATCGATGTAAACAGCCGTTCGTACGATATCCAGATTATTAAACGCGTACTTGTAAATAATATAACGTACAATTTAAAAAAGAATTTTATATATATATATATATAAAATAAATTAAATAAATAAATTGGTCGATGTAAAGAAACGTGTAAAGAAATTAATTCGTCGCCGATGAAATTAACGAGTGACGGGAAACGAGTGACAGAAGAAAAAAAAAAAAAAAAATTCTCATCAATCCGAAATAGATTATAACGCGCCAAATAATTGGAGGCAACCGGGATATTTTTTTAATTTTTCTTTTTCACGCCGACAAGCGTTGATCGAAAATAGAAAAGGTACCCGTTCTCTGTAATAATTAATATCGCGACAAGTGACAATTTTTTATACACGTAACGTGTCCAACAATTATTCAAACAAATGGGAGAGGCAAAAAAAAAAAAAAAAGTTCCATAAAGAAAAATGTAACGCAAAAACCTGCAGAGAGAATTTTGCTTACAGTATATATACTTTTGTTTTTAACCAAGCGTTTAATTTGAAATATTATACAGGTATTTTTTTTAATTCCCGTCTCTCTTCGATCTTACGTTCTTCTATTCGTTATAATGATATTACTCTTCTCGACATTTTCACATCGCACGATCCACCCGCTCCCGTGGCACTCGACCTATTTTCATCTACAAGATACGAATAGGAATACCAATAATTGCAATAAAATAACAAAATATATACCTGCTTACTATAAGTCATGAAATTTACTCAATTATTATATATAACGCTCGTTGAACGAAAAAATCCGAATGAATATCAAATCGAACAATGTAATGTATTATATATATAAATAAATATTTATATATATATATATATACACACACACACAATCTATATACGTGAAAAACACCAGCCCAAGTGCGGAAGGAACAAATAAATAAATAAAAGAAGCACAGAAGCAATTAGGCACGGGAAGAGATAGAAAAGGAGAATAAAAAAAAAAACAAAAAAAAAACTGGTACCCGTAACTCTCGTCGTAAAAATGCAACGAACTGCACGCGGTGTGTATAATTTACCTCCGTGTTCATACACGTGTGTAAATGTATAATACAGGCAGAGGTTATACACGACGTCGCAACAACTCTCGTGCGACTTGTATCAAGGGGAAAGGTAAAGGGAACGGGGCACGATATTCGCGGTTCGTATTTACAATACGCCAAGGGGTAGGGGGTGATGTTATCGATCGAGGTCAGCCCGCCCCCCCCCCCCATCCCCCAAACCCGCCCACGCAGCCATCCACCACCCACGCCGGCGTCACCTAGACGTCAGCTATTCAAAACCGACCCGCCGCGCCACGTTTGCACAATTTTCCGATCCAACCTTGCACCGCACCTTATATTGTACCTTATATATACGCTCCATTACAGGTAGGTGTACATACCTACGCGTGTTGGATATACGTATATATCTAGGACTTGTATATAGGAATACTGTAAACCTCCCCTCCCACCCCCCCCGACAAGCAAAAAGGCAGGCAAGATTCTATTCGAGACGAATGTTATATCGCCGAATTGTTCGCGAACAGAAGAACGCGGCGTCTGATCCTCGCGGTTCGTGATTTTGTTTGACAAATAAAAAAAAAAAAAAAAATGTCCGTCCTCTCGTCCCAACTCCGAAACAGTATATCCTAAATTTTTGCCAATTTTTCCATTCAACCGTTGGATTATTTGCAAGTGTTGAAAGCGGTTTTCAAAAGGAACATTTTTAAAATGCTGAAGAAATTTTCAGACACCGTATTTTTCTAGTACAAACATTTGCAGACCGAGCCCGATAATGGGTAGCGATTATTGTTTTTTTTTTTTTTCTATAAACTCAAACATCGTTTGAACGATCCGAAAATTCCCAATACTTGTATTTTTCACTTGAAACATTTCCAGACTGGTTCCATTACGGGGCGAATTTTGTTTATTTTTTTTTTTTTTTGGGCACGATCGATATATATTTTTTTTTTCTTATCAACTTCGTAATGAAACCGGTCTGAAAATGTTCGCAATGAAATTTCGGAATTTGGAATTTTCAGACCGTTTGAAAAAGAAAATACAGTATTCGAAATTTTTTTTAAAGAATTTTAAGAAACGTCCTTTTCAAAATCGCTCTCAATATTTATAAATAATTAACCAGTTGAATAAAAAATGTCAAGAAATTCAGGGTACCGTTTGAAAGTCGGGACAATTGCAGAAACGAATTTTCAATATAATAAAATAATGACAAGGGTCAGACGTTGGTTAGGTTCGCATGGAATTCCCCATGTACATAATATATGGTCAATAAAGAATGGGCTGCATTACACAGTCAAATAACAACGAAACATCGTATAACAACAAATAATAAAGTGCAGAAACAGTACGCAATAACTCTGTGTAAGCACGTGTACGCATGTATGCATATATGATATATAACACTACCATCTATACATTCTTAAGCTAACGTTGCAAGATTAAGCGACGCGATAAGCCGAGCGTCGTTTGAGCTTGTTGAAAATCGATGCGAAGGGCCTATATATTTCATATACATAGGATACAGGGTTACACTACGTATAATTCGCGTATATGCATGTTTCAATATAAGACGCGACAAATCGAAGCGTTTGCCCCCCTCCGACGTTACAATATATACATGTGGGATATTATATCCTAGATACATGTGCGTACATGTATATGTAGTATACCTTTTTACATGCATTTGGCGAACAAAGAGACGGTACGAAGGCAGAAAGCTCTAAAGCTGTACAATAAGTTCTCGCACGCTGCTAAAAAGCAAGCGCAGGGTCGGGGTCGCGGCAAGATTATATTTATGTGTGTGAGTTTACATGTATCAGACTGTGTAGAAACAAAATCGACCATTTTTTTTTTCAAAATTCAGGACTAAATACTGTTCGAAATGACGAAAAAACGATGCTGTCCAAGTTTCAGCTCTCAATATATAATATTTAAAGGTGCTTGATAGCGATTTTCTATTTCACATTTGAATAACGTTGGAAATTTATTGTTTTTTTAACTTTGGAATTTTACAACTCGTCAATGCGTTAGTGAACCGATTGGACCGGAACTTATTTCTGTAGGGAATTGAACGCTCTGCAAAAAAGATATTTATTTATGTTATCGTTTCATGATAAATCTACTTAAGAGTTGAAAGTTATTTAAGAACCTTGAATAAATTTTGAAAGAGTAAGATTTATCATAAAATGATAAAAGACCCTTTTCGCGAAGCGTTCAATTCCCTACAAAAATACATTCCGGTCTTATCGGTACACTGATGCGCTGACGAGTTATAAAATTCCAAAGTTGATAAAACATAAAAATTTCTCATGTTATTTAAATGGGAAATAAAAACTCGCGATGAGGCGCTCCTAATATTAACATTAAGTCATTTCAAACAATATTTTCGCCTTAAATTTTGCAAAAAAAAATTACCGATTCTTTTTGATACAGTCTAATATATATATATATATATATTGTATATTGTGAATTATATATACACATATATATATTTATACAGTTCTGAAACAAAATCGTTTTGTTTACGTTGGTACATGATTGAAAAGCTCAAGGTTGTGGGTAACAAAAGAACCTTGTGAAGAACGGTTAAAACTTGAAAAGTATAAAATGATCTCGAGACAATTTTATTGCATTCATTCACTCTGCAATAAAAAAAAAAAAAAACATTTTCAATTCGTCAACAATTGATTCGTTAAATGGAAACCAATTGTTAGAAAGAAAAAAAAATGAACGATTGGATAATCAATATCAATGATTGCTGATAGGAAGATAAATTCAGAGAATGCGAAACCTTGATTTGAGTGTTATCATTATAAGTTCATAGTCCGAATCGATCCTGGATAAACTTGAGATTTCTGAAAGTTTCGTGAAAGCGAGTTTTATCGGCACAAAAAGCTTAAGACGAGCGACACTCGATGACAAATCTCGACAAGCGGATGTCCGCTGCGGCGTTTGTATCACAGGTGGTATAAAATACCGACTGACGTGTGTAGGTAGTATGTACATACAGTACATATGTACGATCTCTCTATCGGGCAGGTCAGGGATGATCCTGGATGGTGGAGAGGCGACGACGGACAATCCTCGACGATGACGACGCGTGCTTCCTGCTGTCCTGCATCTTCCCCCTGAATCAACCGCAGGCATCGACGCTCACCATTCGCCGCAAGTTCCGATTCCACCTTCGTCCCCCAGAATTGGCCAGCTTCGAGAAACGTCAGTCGGATTTTTATATACCTGTGATACAAAAGCGCCGCAAGTTCGGGATGTCAATGTTCGTTTTACTCCCCGTTCAACTTCTTCTTTTTTCGTCGTGTAGCCGCAGGTTTCGGCCAATCAGGATTCACCCTCACCGCTGCCGTCGGAAGATCAGTCCTCGATCCGGCGGATCGTCGTCATCCTTCCTCGTCTCCTGGCCTCGCAGATTGATGCTGAAGTTGATGCCGTGGATTCGGCATCGATGCGGGTGTGTCTCGTTTAAGACTAGTTGTGCCGATGTAACTCGTTTTCATTAGAGGTAATAAGCTCCTCTTTTTTAATCGCGTGATATCGAGATAAACGCGTGGAATGCCGAGAAAAAAATAGAGGAGATAGGTGATTAACATTAGAGAAAAAGAAAAAAAATGCTAGGCAGAAACAAAAATTAAAAAGGTATTAACGTTCAAATTAGAGGGTGAAAGAGGATTCAATTATTGCGCCGGTTCGTTTCGCTTCACTTCATCCATTCTGCAATTTATTCCAGTACATAATACGTACATACGTATGTACGTACTATAGGTATAACTGTTATACATACGTACGTACATTCGCGTTGATTCGAAACGCGGAACAGCGAATATGCAGTCAATTATCGGTGATCCCTAGAATGTGTGGGTAAGTGTGCAGCAGTAGATATCGACGTCAGTGACAATTGCACAACGATAACAACAACAAAATGAACAATCAATCCTCCATATTGTATAATAATTGGCAATTAGATGATATAACCTAGGATGGAATGGAAATCCAAGGGAAACTCGATCATTTCCCGTTCAGTCAGCTGCAGCTACCAAAAACTTGTCGTCTCTCCGCCGTCGCTACCGGTTTTCTCTTCTCTTCTCTTCTCACGATCATAAATTAGATTTACGTTCCAATCCCTCTACTTATCGTCCAGTATTGTTGAGTGGCAAATATTTTTCGTCGTGTATTTCGTGCGATAATGATTGATGAGTGAAAAAAAGTAACAGGAAGAAAAATGTACAACGTATTTAAAATCATGTTGAAGTCAGTAACGTTATTGCAACGATTCATCATGCTGAGGGAAAAAGTTATTTTGCGATTTTGGAACTGTGTGAGATTTAGTGAACCGTGATAAAAAAAACACATACCTACTCGTATTTTAAAATATTACTACCTTCATTGTCCCGTCATCGTAAAAATAAGAAAATAGACATTTTTTCCGCAATATATTGTTACGGTTACGTTACAAACTTCAATTTCGTTATTTAAACTCGTCCGTTCAAAAAACAAAAGCGGATCGATCGATCGATCGACCGACCGTTATTAAACAAAAGACGAAATGTCGCAGTGTTCAGTTCGCGACAAATAGAGTACACCGTGTAAACACGATTTCAAATTTTGACTTACCAGTCGCTCCAACGCCGCTTGCAATGATCGTCAAGGAAACTGCGATAGCGAAAACAACTCTGAGGTCGCGTCGCTGCTCCCGATGCTCTTCCCTCTGTTGTTGTTTTCGTTGTAGATCCATGCTGCGAAGTATGACCTGGCTGCGTCCTTTCGTCGGCGAGGTTCGAACTCAACAATTGTAACTAATAAACAAGCATCAGAGATTAGCCGAAACTCTTCGCACAGATTCACATTATTGTGATTGTTCTCTTATTGTCTCCGCGCGTTTTACTTTACTCCCGATTTTCGATTGTTTCAAATCGATGATAACAACATCGGACCGATCTCCGTATTCGTATGTTTGTTCGAGTCTATGTTCACTCTCTTTCTTACTTTTTCTCCTTCATTATCTTCGCGCAACGAATTTCGAATCGAGTTTCACCGCGAGGCCGACTCGCACCATCCGCGCACCTCACTCTGAAGTCCGTACACATCCACGAGAGGGAGAGAGCAAGAAGATGAGAGAACAAACCGGAGCATCAACCGCGCTCCCTGAACGTCGGTCGTAAACTGCGTCGTATGTTCGCCAGTTCACGTCTGGACCGTATGGCGGGTGGAAAATGATACGCGCCCCCGAAATTCGGGCGGCGCTCACCAGACGGCGCGGCTGTTCCCTTCAACCCTCGAATGCGGCCGAAGTTAGGAGCGAAGCTATACCACCAACGATTTACCAGTTTTTAACGCTTTTTACACACTTCACGACGCCGCGACGGACGTCCGAGACGTTGCATGTTTTATGTCAGCGTTGCCGACCCTGAAGAGTTTTTTAGATTTAAAGAACAATCAAGTGTTGGTTTTACATATACACACTTATGTGCCCACCATTCTGGTATTCGTATAAAATTTGTTCGTGTCCTGACAAAAATTTTCCACAACAGTGATAAGAAAAAATAATTTCTTTGAAATGGTATTCGTCTTTTAATTCACTTTCAATACTTCAGTTTTGTCGCATTCCTCGTTCTGGTTTCTGAGGTACAAGTGGAACAACATTCCAGACCATTATTTTTCTTATTATTACTATCACTATTACACGCATTACAGGAGCTTATGCAGATTTACAAAAACATACGTTCAATAATACCTTCCTGCTCGTAGCTGTGGTATTCTTTTTCTTATATTTCTCTCGGTGCCTTGTATTTTTTGCACTTGGGATTGGGTGCAGCGCATGGCACGTAGTACTAAAATTCTGTGGTTTAAAGTACACTAGAATATTCCAACTTTTCTCTCCTTTTTTCTCTGACACTCGGCGAAGTCATTAGCGAAAAACCGCATAGCGGAGTGCCCGCGGTTTCATTTCTGCACGAGTGATTCCTGTACACAGAATATAAAATCTGACGCATGCATATTTCACACCGGTTTAATTCTGATGGATCACTGCGGATCTGTTGCTACTGTTATAACTGCTATTCGAGTAGATTTTGATTCGATTTCAAAACAATCACGGAGTCGTCGAGCTCGGCTTGTAGAGTGCGAGAGCGAGAGAGAGAGAGAGAGCGAGAGAAAGAGAGCCAGACAGAGAGAGGAGGGGAGCTATTCAGATTTTGCATTTCAGATTAGGATATATATACGCAAACGTTTGGGTCCGATTATATACAGGGTGTACCTTTACGCCCTTAGCTGTCTCTATGTACGTAGGTTTAACGGTAATTTAGTTACACCATGAGTCGAGTTCTAGATTTATACAGCTTGAATAATTTCCGCAGTACAAGCCGAGAGATACTTCACATTAATTGATGTGCCTTCCATCTTCGCGTTAGACAAAACACTTGGTTGTCCATAGGTGTGCACATTGCACCATTAGCTTCAGATTTTAAAGCAAGTAATTCTCATTTAGAAGATTTATAATATATTTCGTCTAATTCGTTTTCGGCACATAGATTCTTCCCGAAAGACTAATACAAGTCTCTCGTTTCCCTTTTGTTTCATGGATGTACACGTATAAAAATTGAAAATAGATAAACGAATGAATCGACATTCGCAGAATAATAAAAATATCCACAAATTATTGCCCGAGGGGTGAATAATTTTGAGGATGAAAATGAAGGGTTTGCGGTTCTTTCGGATAGCGAAAGAAGGTGTCTTATCAAATTTAATATCTTCATTATTTCGACGCTCATTTCCTTTCTTCCCGGGTTTCTACGCTGCTGCTTTTCTTTCCCTTCTTTATTGGATCTGATATTATTGGCAGCTTGGACCTACGGAGAATTGCGAAATTCTGTTTGACTTCCCTCGCTCTCTTGCTTATTGTTATGGCTATGGCAGTTTCGTATTAGCACACATAACTCGCATATTCTACGGGTCTGCAGGTTCTCTCTTCTCAGCGAATAAAAGAGGAGGATGAGTGTATAGAAAACGTAGAGGATGAAAAATGAAAAGAAAATGAAAAGAAAATGAAAAAAAAAAAAAATTAGAAATCTTCAAAGTGACGTTTCAAGAGAAAACCAGGGGTAGGTAATAAGAGAGGAAGGCGAAGGAAAACAAACAAAAAAAAAAAACTGCGGGCACGTGGCGTAATATGAGATGAAGCGCGAGATGAATGAATGCGTGGAACGGATTTGAAAAATAAAAAAGGCCTCTCCCGCTTCAAACGATCCAACTGTGCGTTTGAAAAATGACAAATGAAAACCGCGAGTTCTTATCAATCTCTAATATTGGGTATTAATTTTTTGTTCCTCGGCGTATTTTCTACAATGAAAAAAAACATACATTCATGTAATTGAGAAACCAAACGATTTCGAAACATGTACAGGAAAAAAAAAAACAGAAGACAGGGAAAAAAGCTTGAAGCGTACGAAACTTGCAAATCGCTTTCGTTTGGGTTCATCAATATAAATTGTCCGAAGTGTGGATGGAAATTATGTCAATTATAACAGAAGAGCAGGTGCAAGATTTCCGGTTTCATCTCTCATCGGTGTGATCATTACACAAAGTCAGGGGGCAGAATGAATTTAAGGGGTTAAAATTCCGCAGTACCCAATCACCGTTTCCTTAATGACCGCTGGTCATTTCTAGACCCGTAACCCTATATTCTCATTCCCCGTAATTAGGATGAATTTGACCGTTTTCGGGGGACACTAATGATAAGGATGGGACCTGCTGCGACCCTCCTATTTTAGCAAATTTTCGTAAATTCTCTTGTATCCGGATAAACATCACGTGTGAATATAATAATATAGAGTTGAGAAGTTGAGAAGCTTATTCTATCTAACGGTATTCCGGTATTATAAAGTCAAGAGGAATAGTTTCAGTGAATTTGCCTGGTACGTTATATCGAATACTAAACTTAGCAGCTTCAAATTCAAATACAATAATCAACTTCATTACACAATCTTGGTTGAAGAATGTTTAAATAGTGACTTTGGAAGATATTCCGTATAAACGAAGCTTGTATGGTAATTCTAAGCGTGCGGCAACAGAATGTTTTTTTTTTACTTTATCTTCACAGACGTGTATTCAAAAGTTTTCAAATTCTGTAGACCTTTAAAACACTCTATTCATGCGCTGCTATTGAAGAGCGCCGCGCGATTCTCTCTCAATTTTTTTTTTCTTCCTTCCTTTTTTTGTCCAGTAGTAATTCAAACATTGCCTGCTACGTATCGGGTTCGATTCGTTTCTCTTTGCCTCTCGTACCGGAAAAATCTGTCGCTTTAAATGTGCGTATATTCACCGTCGCGTTTGAACGTTGGCTATGATATATCTATAGAGGCTTCTACGAACAGAGAAAGAGAAAGAGAGGAAGAGAACATTTTTAATTAGAGCTCAGTCCGTCACCCCGTAATGCCACCCCCGCATGGCTCGACGCGATTCCTCCCCCAACTTCAACCCTGACGTGGCGAGGCGATGGAAGGCCCTCGACCACCCTCGCCAACGAGTAGTGAGATACCTACTCGTTTGAGCTGCGAGTGTTCATTATGCTCGGGGAATGACGAACGTGATACATGCAACTCTCCACAGGGTATCTGTGCAAGGTCTAGCAGCACTGACCTCAAAATCAGCATGCGGATGCCTCTGCGGATTCCGTAGGTATAGGTTTAATACAGTCCTTTCTATATTTTCTGGCTGACTCCATATGCCTCCAGAGTATCTACAAAAAATGCAAAACCAAGGGATGAGAATAATACTTGGATGCATCAGAAGAGTAAGAATCAGCAGTGATATGTTAGAAATACTACATTTTATGTCGGTAAACGAAAGGATCGAGTACAATACGTGTGTAGTCGAATATAAAACTGTAAATGTGTTGTGCCTTGTATACTTGCAAAATAATATAAAATTAATGCAATATAGAGAAGGTGTAGGTACACGGAAAAAAGGAAATATTTATACCAGTAGATGAATAAATACGGAAGAACGGAGAATGTTATGGTATGAAGGATTGAAAATTTAGGATGTTCTACTCTATGAAATAAAAAGAGAAGACCGATTACCAAATTTCAAAATAATGCTAGCGAAACATATTCAGAAAAAAGAGGGAGGAGCCAAAATATGTCATGTATATTAGGATTTCGTTTAGTAGGCTACTTTGAAAAACACTATTAATGACAGATATGCTGTATTATTGCAATGTATAAGCAAACTTAAGTAGCTATTGAAGCTAATGGACGACTTTTATTCATTCATGCATTCATTTTCCGCCGAAAAAAACGTTAGTCTTTGTCTAGATCCTACACTCATATCAGCTAGTTCTCGAGTATATTCTTTCCATAAGAATTACACGGTCTAATGCATCATAGAGATGGAATGATTTCAAATTGATGAAATCTACTTTGTCTAGAGAGGTGTGAAGAGATAGATAGATCAATAGATAGTAGATAAATAGATAGATTGATAGAATGATAGATGGTGAGAGAGAAAGGAAAAAAATCATAGATACGAAGGTATAATGATCATCTCGAGAGTCGATCACGTACCGGTGCAGCCATAACAGTACGACATCATATTATACCCACCAGTACCTGTTCGATACGGGTGTCACCGACAGAATTTCATACTGACGGAGAGTCACTTGACCCCTACTCGGTTCACAATTATCCCTGGGATTCTTCCTGCCGTCCGACGTCAACGAATGTCCTACAAATATCCGGAATATTAATGATAAGTGACGGTTTGCAGTGTTCAATCATGCAGGCATTCGCCAAGTTATTTGAATTATATAATCGCATTATAACGTTGGACGTTGTACCGGTACACTTATATTAATAATTCGCCTCTAAGATTCAGTCGTCGAGACCGATATGATTAGATATGCTTTTTATCTGAGCATATATATACCGACATGGCCAAAATTCACGTAACTTTATATCTGATCGTTCGTATATTATCATATTGAAGTATTCATGGTCAGATGTGAACTTTTTTCCCCGGGCTAGTTCATGGTCGTCGATTTTGGATGTCGGAATCATCGAAAATCGTAGACATTGGAATTTATTGCAGCGAAGACGAGTTAGTTTGAAAAGTAATTTGAGCAATGAGCTCAACCAAATCTAAACTTTAATTTTAACTTGTGATTATGCGTTACAACGGTCCAAGATGATAATGCATCCAGTGTGTCATCCTCTGTGATTTTGATGTATCCTCACCGTTGGTACACACATCAGATGCCGTCCAAAGCGAGTTACGCTGCGGAAATGGTAAGAGGATATTGCGTGTATTTCCGAAGGCATTGATCATCAGTATTCCGTAAACTGTAGATTTGGAGCTGGATACAGATGGTCGTAGAATAAGGTCGCTGACAACTGATCGTTCTGACAGTGGACTCTGTCCAAAATCAAATATCTAAAATTGAACAATCATAAATTATAATTTTGCAATGTATTGCGCCTAGGATTTTTTTCCATCAGAGTACTGGATCAAATGTAAAAAGTAAAATACATGCGAACCGCACGTATGCAAAAGTGATTTTCGGGTTTCGAGATTAGAACCGAATTCCAGGAAACTGAGGAATACAGATACCATTCGCAGTACTTCATAGGGAACAGAGATGGAGAGAAGGGAGAAGCGCTTAGTCTAACTCTGATTCGCCGTGTAGAGTGGGGAGCCATACTTATTCTCCCCTTCCGTAGAGGGGAGGCAGAACATTACGAAGGCAAATAAGAGAGGCAGCTCTTTACTAATACTCTGCGGAATATTAGCGGTGAAAAGGTCAAAGTTTTGATCGAGTTTGATAAGAGACGAATCTATCCACGCGTGCTGTCAGATCATCGTTCAGTCCGTGGTTTCATCGACTTCGCTATGTCCGCGTGCTTTGTTTTATTCACATTAGCGTTTCTCGCTGTCACTTTGGATTGTGGAAATAGTACGAGAATATTGGATGTATTTCCGATGGCATCGATAGTATACCACAAACTGACGTTGGAATTGAGTAAACGAGACCATGAGCTCATCGTTCTGACGACACATGCGGTCAATGATTCGACCTTGACGAACTATAGGAAAATAGACCTTCATTTTCTTTACGAGGAAGGATCGATTTCATTGACATGTTTGAGCATTATGAAGCTTTGTTGTACTTTACGTATCAATGAAGTACGTATTCCGTAATCCGGAGTTTAGAAAACTGGCCGCACCGAACAGTGGTGAAAACTTTAGCTTGATATTGTTGGAAACTTTTGGATTCTCTGCGTTCCTGTCTCTTGCAGAACGATTCAAGGCTCCCGATGATTGGTAAGAAATCGATTTTTATTTCACAAAGTTTCGGACGTTTTGTGGATTCTTTTGTACTGTGAAGTTAAATTCGTTGCATAACATTTGCTTAAGGAAACGCCAGTGCGGGTTTACAAATGGGTGTTCAATACGACTTCGGCAATACCGTTCTGTCTTCTCATCCACCGATGGAAGCGTTTCGGTGATTTTATCAAAGCTTGGAGACACATTTACTACTAAAGGAAAGAACTTTTGACAAAACACCAGACAGTCGACGAAAAGTATCTCGGGATCGAGATAATGCACCTTGGTGAAATCCATGAAAATATCAAATTTGAACTTCAGATTCGTAATCAGCGACCCAAAAAACTTCCGAGTCCCGACTTTTAATCGAATTGAATTCGTTTTCGATATTTTGTCAGAGATTTTGGATTCCGTCCCCACTGTGCGACACGACGGCCGACAATCCTTGGTATCAGTGTCAGGACATGGATATCGTTGTGTTTTTTGTCTGCCATATTTGTCATTACTCTCATATCGTCGTTGGTTATTCTATACAAGTCTCTGATTTACTGTTTAAACGCATTAACCCGAAACTTTACAAGATCAGTCGGCAAGGAGAAGAAAGGAAATTGATTCTTTCCTTTTTTTAAACAGTTTGTTTCTAATTGACCATCTTTTCACAGTTCTTATACACGTAAGATCATGAATTGAAGTTGTATTACATAAGATTTAAGATAAGATTGGATTATTACCCAATTAGATTTTGTTTTCAGATTGTGTAATATTAGGATACCGACATATGATTTAATGCGAACTTTGGACTCACAAGAACACTGCAACTACCAAGGCAACTCAATCTCTCTCACTTGTTACGCATCACACAGAAACAGTCGTGATTGGGCATGATTATACGCAAACGCACAACACGAGTTCGTGAAAGAACCGAGTGCACTTTTTGGGTATACTTATAACATGCACTGTACAGCAGTGCTGAGATTAGGCTGCCGGCATTTTGTTGCTCCGATTGCAGGTCAGTTTGCAGCTGTAAGTCTACAAATATGCCACTCCACCTCATCGTGCTTGTATTGACGTTAATCGCGAGTGATTTGCATTGTGGAAATGGCGCGAGGATATTGGGTGTATTCCCGATGCCATCGATCAGCCATCAGGTAATATTCCGCAAACTGACTTTGGAATTGAATAAAAGAGGCCACGAGCTCGTCGTGTTAACGCCAGATCCGGTCAACGATACGACCTTGAAGAACTACAAGGAAATAGACCTTCATTTTCTCTACGATAGCCTTGATTTGGGAAGTCATATAGATATACGAGGAAAGATCGATTTCGTTGACATATTCAAGTATTATGAAGCTTTGTCGTGCTTTCATACCAATGAAGTATTCAATCATCCGGAGTTTCGAAAATTGTATGCGCCGAACAGCGGTGAAAACTTTGACTTGATATTGTTAGAGACTTTTGTGTATCCTGCATTCCTGTCTCTTGCAGAACGATTCAAAGCTCCGATAATCGGTAAGTAACCGAATTGCGATACCGAAAGTTTTGGACAATTTACCAATTCCTTTGTACTACGAAATAAAATGATTAGCACAACATTCGCTCAAGGGATCGCCAGTGCCGGCTTACAAATGAGTGTTCAATACGACATCGGCAATCCCATTCTGCCTTCTCATCCGTCGAATTGGAACAAAGATATGAGAGATTTTGGAGCCTGGGTACCATGGGAGCGGTTGGATAACTTTATCAAAGCTTGGAGACACATTTACTACTACAGAACAGAATTTTTGCCGAAACACCAGGCAATCGCGGAAAAGCACATGGGAATCGAGATCCCGCATCTCGGTGACATCCATAAAAATATCAGTTTGATTTTCGTTAATCAACAGGGTCCAATTTCTTTCGCTAGACCGAACCTTCCAAACATCATTGAAATTGGAGGTTTTCACGTGTCAGAATCGATCAAGCCGTTATCAATGGTACGATGTTTAAGCCTGGGCGAGCTGTTTATTATTTCACGAAGCATTTTCTAACTGCATCTTTTGAGATACGTCATGTCCAAAATTGCACTTCGAATGAAAATTTTTCAATTAATATCTTACGGCGGTATAATTCTCTTCTCATCGTTTTCAGGACCTGCAAAAAATTCTCGATAACGCTACCCAGGGTTTTATTTACATGAGTCTTGGATCAAATGTAAAGAGTAACATGCTAAAGGAGGAAACACGCAATGAATTCATAGCTGCGTTTTCTGAACTACCCTACAAAGTGATTTGGAAGTTCGAGGATGAAGTACTTCCGAAAAAACCAGATAACGTAATCGCAATGAAGTGGGTTCCTCAACAAGCTATCCTAGGTACCTATCTACAAGCCGAGCTGCGAGCGAGGCGGTTTATAAGTTGTAACTCATACGCAAACAAATATCATAATTTACGAAGCATAACCTGGACGATGTATTAAAAAGTAAAGTCGGTATTTAATTTTTTCCGATATTAGCTCACCCCAACCTGAAGGTGTTCATCTATCAGGGTGGACTCCAGAGTACAGAGGAAGCCGTTTCACACGCCGTTCCTCTGATCGGTTTGCCAGTTTTCGGTGACCAAGATATGAATGTCGACAAAATGGTATCCCTTGGTGTCGCTAAGAAGCTCGAGATCACTGCTGTCAAAAGGGACGATCTACTGGAAGCAATTCGTACCATCGCCCTGGACAAAGGGTAAAATCGTTGTTACAAGCCATACTCATTTAGAACACATCGTTCATCACGATTCTCTGTACAAATGTTACAATCAATACTACTCACTATGTATTTTTTCCTTCTTCGTATTTCAGGTACAAGCAGCGGATGTTGACTTTACGATCGCTGTTGAACGAAAAACTACGCGATTCGCTCGAGAACGCAATTTGGTGGACGGAACACGTTATACGTCACAGAGGCGCTCCGCATCTGCATTCCTCGACGTCCGACGAGCCTTGGTATCAGCGCCAGGACATGGACATCGTCGCGTTTATATCTGCAATATTTGTCATCACTCTCATATCGTCATTGGTTATTCTATACAAGTCTCTGATTTACTGTCTAAACGCATTAACCCGAAACTTTACAAGATCAGTCGGCAAAGACAAGAAAGGAAATTGATTCTTTTCTCTTTCTCAACAATTTGTTTCTAATTGACCATCTTTTCACAGATTTTTATGAACGTAAGATCATGAATTGAAGTTGTATTAAATAAGATTTAAGAAACGGCTACAGTGTAACGGGGAGTAGATTATTACCCAATTAGAGTTAGTTTTCAGATTGCGTAATATTAGCGTACCGAAATATGATGTTATGCGAACCTTGGACTCATAAAAACGCTGCAAATATTGAAGCAACTCAATCTCTCTGACTTATTACGGATCGCACAGAAGCACATGCGTGATTACGCATGATTATACGCAACGCTCAACACAAGTTTGCAGAAGAACCGGGTGTACTCTATGGGTATAGTTATAAATACGCACAGTAGTGTAGCATGGTAAGATTACGTCAGCGGCATTTTGTGCCTCTGATCGCAGCTCAGTTTGGGACTGTAACTCTACGAATATGTCACGCTACTTCATCGTGGTTGCATTGGCGTTAATCACGAGTGCGTTGCATTGTGGAAATGGTGCGAGGATATTGGGTGTATTCCCAATGGCATCGATCAGCCATCAGGTAGTATTCCGCAAACTGACTTTGGAATTGAATAAACGAGGCCACGAGCTCGTCGTTCTGACGACAGATCCAGTCAACGATTCGACCTTGAAGAACTACAAGGAAATAGACCTTCATTTTCTCTACGATAGCCTTAAATTTGGAAATCTAATAGACTTACGAGGAAAGATTGATTTCGTTGACATGTTCAAGCATTATGAAGCTTTGTCGTGCTTTCATACCAATGAAGTATTCAATCATCCGGAGTTTCGAAAATTGTATGCGCCGAACAGCGGTGAAAACTTTGACTTGATATTGTTAGAGACTTTTGTGTATCCTGCATTCCTGTCTCTTGCAGAACGATTCAAAGCTCCGATAATCGGTAAGTAACCGAATTGCAATACCGAAAGTTTTGGACAATTTACCAATTCCTTTGTACTACGAAATAAAATGATTAGCACAACATTCGCTCAAGGGATCGCCAGTGCCGGCTTACAAATGAGTGTTCAATACGACATCGGCAATCCCATTCTGCCTTCTCATCCGTCGAATTGGAACAAAGATATGAGAGATTTTGGAGCCTGGGTACCATGGGAGCGGTTGGATAACTTTATCAAAGCTTGGAGACACATTTACTACTACAGAACAGAATTTTTGCCGAAACACCAGGCAATCGCGGAAAAGCACATGGGAATCGAGATCCCGCATCTCGGTGACATCCATAAAAATATCAGTTTGATTTTCGTTAATCAACAGGGTCCAATTTCTTTCGCTAGACCGAACCTTCCAAACATCATTGAAATTGGAGGTTTTCACGTGTCAGAATCGATCAAGCCGTTATCAATGGTACGATGTTTAAGCCTGGGCGAGCTGTTTATTATTTCACGAAGCATTTTCTAACTGCATCTTTTGAGATACGTCATGTCCAAAATTGCACTTCGAATGAAAATTTTTCAATTAATATCTTACGGCGATATAATTCTCTTCTCATCGTTTTCAGGACCTGCAAAAAATTCTCGATAATGCTACCCAGGGTTTTATTTACATGAGTCTTGGATCAAACGCAAAAAGTAACATGTTAAAGGAGGAAACACGCAATGAATTCATAGCTGCGTTTTCTGAACTACCCTACAAAGTGATTTGGAAGTTCGAGGATGAAGTACTTCCGAAAAAACCAGATAACGTAATCGCAATGAAGTGGGTTCCTCAACAAGCTATCCTAGGTACCTATCTACAAGCCGAGCTGCGAGCGAGGCGGTTTATAAGTTGTAACTCATACGCAAACAAATATCATAATTTACGAAGCATAACCTGGACGATGTATTAAAAAGTAAAGTCGGTATTTAATTTTTTCCGATATTAGCTCACCCCAACCTGAAGGTGTTCGTCTATCAGGGTGGACTCCAGAGTACAGAGGAAGCCGTTTCACGCGCCGTTCCTCTGATCGGTTTGCCAGTTTTCGGTGACCAAGATATGAATGTCGACAAAATGGTATCCCTTGGTGTCGCTAAGAAGCTCGAGATCACTGCTGTCAAAAGGGACGATCTACTGGAAGCAATTCGTACCATCGCCCTGGACAAAGGGTAAAATCGTTGTTACAAGCTATACTCATTTAGAACACATCGTGCACCACGATTCTCTGTACAAATGTTACAATCAATACTACTCACTATGTATTTTCGTCTTCTTCGTGTTTCAGGTACAAACAGCGGATGTTGAATCTACGATTGCTGTTGAACGACAAGACACGCGATTCGCTCGAGAACGCAATTTGGTGGACGGAACACGTTATACGACACAGAGGCGCTCCGCATCTGCACTCGTCGACGGCCGACGAACCGTGGTATCAGCGCCAGGACATGGACATTGTTGCTTTCATTTCTGTCGTATCTGTAATAGTTTTAATATCAGTATCAATCGTTTCATACAAATCGATAATTTTTTTCCTCAATGCGTTGTCGAGTTTGGGCGGGTCGGCCGGCAACAAAAAGAAAAGGAACTAGGTATTTTTAACCGTACACACATAACCCAAGTTGATTTGATTTATCCCATATCCAATTTTTCAAATCATAGTCGTTGCAACCGATGTCAAAACTTATGCATAACCATTGTTCTCATGTTGTTGAAGCACATCTGCCAACCCAATAACGTCAGTTTTTGATCTTCGAATGTTTTTTCTGTCACTCGGCTATTCTCTTGTTGTTTTTTTTTTCTCATAACGGTTGTTATCGAATTTCAAAATCGTCTGATAACGCCTAATTTCATCCAGGGTTACGTTTAATTACTTGTAACAAGAGTCTCATTATTGTGAAATATGAAAGTTGCAACAAATGGTATTGTTAATGTTGCAACGTAACTGATTCATTTCTTTTAGTACAAAAATGTATATATGCCAAGTTATTGTGGGAGAGAGGGATCAGACACCTACCTAATTGAATATTAAAAATCAAAGTATTACTTTGGTATAGATATCTTGATGAAAGCGATTGATTTCATCAATTTTCCTAATCATTTCCATGGTATATAATTTTACTCTTGATAACGCGGGCTTGAAATCGACATAGAACATTGATTCTTCGTTTTGCGAATGATTGACAATATATCAGTACTGCCAGCTCTAAATTGATTAAATTAGCAGTGGTCAAATCGTGTTTCAAATTCAAGGACTGAGAGATAACTTCAGGTTTCACCTGCCGTACCAAAGAGCGGGAAAAAAAAAGAATTGCATAAGCGCGGGCAACATCGGTCGGTTAAGAAGAAGTCATCACAGCTTTGCAGACGCGGCGCCACAAGATGGTACATTCGATCTGAAAATAACTGCTAGAGCGCGATTCTAACTACGGTGTATCCTGAGGTCAAAGCGGCGACGAATTTTCCCGAGGACACGTGTTTTTGCATCGTGTACGGACCGTTTGGCTCTTGGCTCCTAAGAAAAGCGAAATTTGTGCACGGTTGAACGTTGTTTCGTGTACGTTTTGTTAGTAATTTATGTTAATACATTTCAAACAATGCCGCGTTCCGTTGTTAACAATTTTGATGAAGATTACGAACCCAAAGCAGGTAAGCAGCAGTTCAAATTTTAGTGTAAATTTCGTTCTTATCACAACTGCCAACCCTCTAACGACCGTTACGATTTCAAATCTGTCTGCACGATAACATTGCCATTCTTTAATCTCCCTCGCATTTTGATACCTCGGAAATCGTCTGAACCACGTTCTCCTACATCTGGAATCGTGTATCGATGCAAACATAACTGAAATAATTTTTATCGAATCACATAGTCTTACTCAACCTAATTTCGCGACCCTATGCTACTCACCGACGAACTTAATCGTCCCCCTTCTTTCCCCCCTGTCTTTTTGCTGTTCACAGAACTCGGTAACAAACGCTTTTCGTTCTTATCGCCCTTATCTATTCTTAGTTCTGAATCTTCGAAGCTCGAAAATCCGCGAGAGCTTGTTCCAGAAATTTGCCGACAGTTAATGGCAAATCACCACCTATCTTTAGAGAGAACATTTTTATCTATGATAATGAACATACTTTGGCACCTTTTGCTTGTTTCCTCTTTTTTTTCTTATAGCGATCAACAGTGACCACACAATTACTATTAATTTTCAGTCTCTAAGGCTCCCAGAACACGAGCAGCAGTTGCAGCATCCGTTTCGGATTCTCCATTGCGCCGAAGTACTCGAATCCGCCATGGTTCTGTTAATCCTGATGGCTCATCGCCAGAAAGTGTAGAAGAAACGGCAACATTAGTAAAAAGAACTACTCGTAGACGCGCGATTGCTGTCCCAGAACCAACGAGAAACTTGAGATCACGCAGAAACTCAGCTTCCTCAAGTATAAGTGAAAATCCAGAACTAGAATCGGCGCCTGGAACACCAAGAGCTAGCGCACGCTCTACTAGGAACAACCTTCAACAAGACTCGTCGCCTGACTCACCAAAACCTACAGCTAGAACTAGGTATATTAATTTCAAGAAAATTTGTCCGATTAAAGTTCTTAAGTTAAAGCAGAATACATTTTTCTGCTTGCAGAAAAAAGTAGAATCTACTAATGCAATTTGATGTTACAATAACCTCAATCGACAAACAGTGTGACACGTTCTTGCTTATTAATGATTTATCGGAGTTCCTTAAAAGTTTCCTAACTTTTAATGTGTTTCATAGGCGATCTATCAGAGCTGTGTCAGAGTCACAGTCACCACCATCGGTCGGACGCGTTACACGCCGAACCAGAGCAAGCTCAATTGAGTCGAATATTGAGCATGCAACAAAAGGTGCAACAGCGTTAATGCAACACGCTACATCTGTGCTGAGTACACCTTCGAAGCGACGACGAACACAAGTATCAGTTGTTCCATCTGAACCAGTTCTTAATGAAGAAATCAATGAAGATAAAACTGATTCTAAGACAGAAAATGAGTGGATGATAAACGAGGACACAAAAATTGAGAGCAGTCCTGGTATTTATTTCTTTCTATCTGTAATTTATTATGATCGCAATAGTAGCGGGCCAGTTTATTATATTCCTGTTCGCATTTCTTTTGTTAGAGAAAACGAGTACGGAACCATCAACTGCCGATGGTGGTGGTACCAGAAAATCGTCAGAGTCGTCTCCCTCAGTAACATCACCGTGTAACAAATCTGTAAATGAGGAAACTAAGGAATCTGAGTACCAGCTTGGATCAACTTGTCAAACTGAAACTGCTGAATCTTCGCCAACTAATAAGGTAGAAATCTCAATCAAGTCATTACAGAGCTCATCTTCGCAGAAAAAGAAACATCATTCATTAGACACACCGAAGGAACTGGGACGGAAAATAGAAAATTTATTGAATAAATCAACAGAAGAGCACGAACAGAGTCCTGGCAATAAGGAGAACCAGAAGTTGAACGTTTCCCCTGAAAAAGTCAAGAAAAATTTAGGGTTCACCGTATCAAATGTAAATATTATTAGAGAATCAAAATCAGTTGGTTCCGCATTGTTTGTACGTAACTCCGATGAAAGAAAATTGAATACGTCGTTAGATGAGCGGGTCCTGTCTAAATCATGGCATGATACTTCTGTACTGAAGTCCATAGCAGTTGAAGATGGCAAATCTGTAAATGTGGTTGCGAACACTTCGAGTTCATCTTCTGACGAAAAAACTCAAAAAGAGACTTCTGGCGTTAAATTTTCAAACACGACTCAGAACAATTCAGTGTTACATGAAGAAGGTAATCAACTTTCTACCAAAGATCGAGTAGTACATAGTGAAGATGCTGAATTCATGAATGTAACAACCAGTTGTAAAAGACTTGACGAAACAGCTGGTGAGAATGAAATTCTGGAAGAATTTTCCCTGTACGATTCCAATGACAGCAATCACTCCCTTGACCTAAACAAAGATGGTCTTAACTTTACGGCCAAAAACCATATTCCTGATGTAGACTCTGAAACTAACGACGAAGTTTTTGAAAAACCAATTCTGCCGAGTCGTAGGTCTAGAAAAAGTGGCAGTGATATTATTGAGAAAAAACAGCGGGATACGCAAACAAAGAGATTCTGTTTAAACTTGGAACGAATTGATAATGTTGTCAAGTTTACAACAAAGACCTCGTCCAAAATATCAGCAGATGAAAATGATGACAGCTTGTTGACTCCTCAGTCACAGGTGAAACAAGGTAAAAGGAGACAGTCTTTAGATAAGAAAAATACCAGTGATGAAGAAACAGACAAAACCAATACATCTCCTTCCAAAAATGATCGTCCACTTAATTCTAACATTAAAACTCATGGCGATATAAATTCCAAAAATAATGCTAATGAAGATGAATATCTTGATGAAAAAGAATGCAGAGAAATGAAGAAGCAGTTGGTACGTGAAAATTCGCCCGCAAAACGGCACTCAAAACAGCTTGAATTAGTGACACGTGAGAAAGATCAGCTTTCAGGACACAATTGTCAAAATGTAGTTTCTGACAGCGATGCTAGCATTGGAATTGCTGATTTGTTCCAAGACATATCTGCTGATGAGTGGAATAAGAAGGTGAAGAAAGATATTTCAAAAGCAAGTCCAACCAAAAGTAATCTGACTCCCACAATGAAAAAAGTGTCTGATACTTTAGCAGCATGTGAATCAAAGAATGAAAGTGATTCTGAAGAGGATCTAGTTCTTGTAATGGATAACTCAGGGGGCAAGAATTCAAATAATAAAGATTATTCTAAACACAATGAAGCTTCAGATTCTGATGAAACAGTTATAGTGGACAAAAGTGCCTATCGTGGAAAAGCTGATAAAAAGAGGAGATCTGCGAGTCAAAAAATCGCAGAAAAGTTAGAGAATGAAGATGTGGACATGGATGAAATGGAAGAAGCAACACAGACTGAAAAATCGCTAGGCCAATCTCTGAATCCGAACGCATCGATGGACTGTGGAATCAGCGATCAAGCCAAGGAAGAAAGCAATAGGAAATCAGTAGCAACATCTCAGGAAGAAGACATGGAGATGCAAGAAATCTTGAGTGATGCAGAAACAATACCTATAAGTATAGCAGCTGAAGAAGAGATTGGAGGTGAACAAGAACCATTATCGCCACGAAAGTCTCAGACAGATAAGAAACGGAAGTCAAAATCAAAAACACCAAAAAAATCTATCGACGTTTACAAATTTAATGAAAGTTCAAAAGATGAGAAGAGCGATAAAGCATCTGATGAAGACTCTGGCGAAGATGTAAAAAAAAATGTCGAAAGTTGGGACAAGACATCTCCCATGACACAAACACCTGGTATGTCGAGGGGCCATTTGAACAGAAACTACTCCATCGTAGCTGTTGTAGATTCTGATTCTCGCTCCGACAATCTTGATGATTCAGAAGAGGCAAGTTCGGACGAAAACCTTCCATTAACTGGTTCTCTGTTCAACATCGAGTCCAGTGAAGACGAAGCTATTTCTAATCAAAATAAAGGTGATTTCAATAATACAATCGATCCAGATGTGGCTAAGGAGTTGAATCTTGCCGGAGATGACGATGTTGAGTACTCTGATGATAATGTTGCTGCTGATGAATGTCGTGCGTCGGAATCAGAGCAATCGGATGAAGATGACGATGGATCTGACCTAGAAGACTTTGTTGTCGCTGATGATGCAGTAGAATCATCTGAAGCTTCTGAAGACGAAGTCACAGAAGAAGAAAGTGCGACTGTTAAAAGCAAATACAGGAGAATCTTGAAAAAATCTTCATCCGAAGATGAAGCGGAAAATCAAGAAGAGGGAGAGAATGAAAAAGAGGGGAAGAAAGTAGAAGAGGAAGAGAATGAAAAAGATTACGTCGAAGACGTCGACAACCAAACTGAAACAGAAAGAACAGATAAGAAATCAAAGCGAAAATCGGATCGTTCAACTCCCGTGTACCGTCGTCAAGTCAGAAGTGAAGAGCTGATCACAAAATCCCCAGAAATCAGCGACGGGCCAGAGAGGTTAAATTTCTCCCTAAACAGGAATGAAACTTCATCTGGTAAAAAGATAAGGAAAAACACAGTTGTACTAGACTTGGGCAAAGTTGAACGTACGGCATCGCCACGTGTGGAGGAACTTGAGAAAAGCGTTCCCAAGAAGAAACACTCTAGAGTAGAATTGTGGTCAAATAATACAATAGATCTGTGTACACCAGATCAAAACTCTTCATCTGAAGTTAATGATCAAAACAGAAGTCAATCTTCTAGTTTAGATAATTCGGTTGGTAAAAAGTCTGCAAAGAAACTTAAGCAAAAAAATTTGGTAGAAGAGTTAGCAATTTCTACACCTTATACAATCAACGTGATGGAAGAAGGAAACAAATTGGGAACACCAGAAACTAAAACACCTAAGAGTGGAAAGAAAATCTCTAAAGAGAAGAGCCCGAAATCGAACAACAAAAATCAGAGAGATTCAATACAGATTATAAGAGAATCTGAAGTCCTCAAGGCCAAGGTTTCAGACTTGAATCTAAGCGTAAAAACTCCCAACTCTGAGAGTCCGATAACGAAATTTTTGATGAAAGAAAAACTGAACGAGAGTTTGCCACTGTTGGAATTAAATAAAAAGGTGAAAAAACTTTACGATAAAGAAGGGTTGAGTAAAATGAAAGAAGAGGAGCTCGTAGATAATAATGCATCAGAAATAGATGAAGATAAAAATGAAGATGATGCTGAGGAGTTTAACATTGAAGACAACGATATGAACGATGAGGTCCAAGAAGCAGGTAATGAATTGAACGGTAATCATGAAGACGATAAAAGAGACGATGAAACAGATGAAGAATCCGACAAACGTGAGTCGAATAGAAACGAAGATGGGGAAAGTGATAATGAAGATGAGGATGAAGAGGAGGAAGATTCTAACGACGACGAAGTTTTTGAAAATGAGAAAAATAAGTCGATTACAGAAATAACAGAACAGCCAGAGACTAAAATGTTGGAAAAAAGGCGAAAATCCAAAAGTAAGAAGTTTGAACCAAAACCAGAAGATAGTATAATTAGTCAAAATGAAAGTAGTATCACTTCAAATAGAAAAGCACAAAACAAAGCATCAACAACAAGCACGATGAATGGAGCTGAAAATTTCACAGAAGATCCCAGTGAGGATGAAGAGAATTCAACGAAAAAACGTAAATCTTTGAAAGAATCCACAGCCAGAAAGAAACGTGCAAGATTAGAATCCAGTGGAACACCTCAAACCCCACAATTAACGAAGAAAATGAGATTATTATCAAACACAGGTAAATCACAGCAAGAGGATTCTGATTCTGATGAGGGACCTGACAGCATAGGATTTCGCGAAGCTCGTACTGAGGCACTTCAAGCAATGAAAAATGTTGCGACTAGTTTGAAGGCAGCGAAAGAGGCGAAGAAGAAGAAGAAACAAGATCAGCTCGAAAGAGTGAGACAGGAACGAGAAGTCAAGGTTGGCAAAAAATCAGCTTCCAAAGAACCAGCAATAGGTAGACTCAAGAGGCTACCTGACGATCTACTCAACAACTTATCTGACCTACCTCAGAGGCCTCAAAAGAGAAAGAAGCTCTCAAAGAAGACGGAACAGATAATGCCTTCCAGGCAAATGTTTGCTCCAGGCGAACCACTTAAATCATCAATACGTATAGAAAATCATTCTTCTCCACTTAGCACTGCCGGTGGAACGACACAGTTCAGCGTAGTCAATTTACAGAAGGTCAAAAAACATCCGCCAAAAGCACCAAGCGTTGCTTCATTCCGAGAGCAGATGCTGGCTCGTAATCCCAGACAACCAGTTTCCGCCTTTTTTATGTACCAAGCAAAACAAAAAGCCTCAGGCAAGCATCTGTTGTTTCAAAAATAGGTGTCAAGTATCTTTGAGAGATTACGACACTTCTATTGAATTTCTTTAGCTTTTTACAAGCTGTATACCAATTCCAACTGGCGTTTTCTTTGTAATAGTACTTTTTGAGTATTTTCGCGATACACATGTTTTTCATCGATTGAAATTTTATACGCATGTACGTCACTACCCGTTATTGTTCAATTATATTATTATTAAACAATGTTAAAACTGAAATGAGGCAACAGTCTCTTTCATTTAAGTTCCAAATATTTAGTTCCGTGGATAAATTTGCTTTTCTTCTTATGATAGTCGTGTTCGTTCTAACAACCGATTCACTGTGATACATAGTATGTACTGAGCCTGAACCATTCATGCGTTTATTCATTTTCATCCTTGGTTCAAAATGGTTTTGCAGGTAATTTGCTCGTCAAATCTACTATCTATTAAGAAAGTAAACCATCCTGTGGGATTGTTGTCACGACATTCATTTTTATTATAATATAGCCACGAACTAGGCCTATCATATGTTGCTCATTGGGACAAGTAATACTGAGTAATAAAATGTTTTTAAACTATTTGAAATAAAATATATTATAATTTCAAATTCTTCCCTTTTTACAATGAGTGAGATACATCCCTGTCTACAAATCCTACGTAATGTATCATTACTAAAGACAAAATGTTTGATCGAAAATGGACCCAGTTGTTTATTTTTACCGTTATCGAACAATTTGAATAATAATATTTTTCATACACTTATATCACGTAACATATGCCCACAGAGTAAATAAAAAAAATATTTTTAAAACATTTATAAAAAAGAGAAGAAATCTTTCAAAATATCCTTTTCACGCTTAACTTAAGTTACCCAAAATCACTTTACAATGGCATTAAAATTAGTCATCTCTTGAAAGCTTATAATCACGTGAAAGCTAATTACGTTATCTTCTGAGGTACAGAGAAAAATACGTAGATAAGTTTTTTTTACCTAGCGCTTTGCAGTTTAGCCAGAGATTTTTCTGTAAAACTTCACTCACTTACGACGTCCAGTCATCGGTAATAATCAAAGAAAATTTATCTCGTTATCGCAATCGCTTCAAACTCTGTAAGAACGTATCGCAGTTCACGAATGTACACGTATACATACGCACGTACGTAGGTTATAAAAATCAGGTTTTTGTGATATTCTAAAAATAAAAATGAGTGGTAATAACGGCGAACCACGTTACGGCTAACCCCTTTGCATTTTTGGCAAAAATTTTCGCAATTTTGAAAAGTGCTGGAATAAATTCTTTCATGCACTATTCCGACGTAATTTTGCGAGAGAAATCGATTGGGCGCAGTCCCAATACGCTGCGATCAACGCATCAAAAGTTACAGCCGAAAAACGAAAACCTGTGTTTTCGACATTTTTCAGCAGGTGCTTTTTCGCTCGCCATTTCTCTCCTGTTGGTCCTACGCTCTTTTTGCTGCGTTTTCTGAGTTCCTGGGTGTCCGATTGATCAGAAAACGGTCGTTTGAATCAAATCTGAGACCAAAAGATTTTCGGCCAAAAAAAAAGCAAGGCTAACCCCTTTGCATTTTTGGCGAAAATTTTCGCAATTTTGAAAAGTGCTGGAATAAATTCTTTCATGCACTATTCCGACGTAATTTTGCGAGAGAAATCGATTGGGCGCAGTCCCAATACGCTGCGATCAACGCATCAAAAGTTACAGCCGAAAAACGAAAACCTGTGTTTTCGACATTTTTCAGCAGGTGCTTTTTCGCTCGCCATTTCTCTCCTGTTGGTCCTACGCTCTTTTCGCTGCGTTTTCTGTGTTCCTGGGTGTCCGATTGATCAGAAAACGGTCGTTTGAATCAAATCTAAGACCAAAAATTTTTCGGCCAAAAAAAAAGCAAGGCTAACCCCTTTGTATTTTTGGCGAAAATTTTCGCGATCTTGAAAAGTGCTGGAATAAATTCTTTCATGCACTGTTCCGACGTAATTTTGCGAGAGAAATCGATTGCGCGAAGTCCCAATACGCTGCGATCAATGCATTAAAAGTTACAGCCGAAAAACGAAAACCTGTGTTTTCGACATTTTTCAGCAGGTGCTTTTCGCTCGCCATTTCTCTCCTGTTGGTCCTACGCTCTTTTCGCTGCGTTTTCCGAGTTCCTGGGTGTCCGATTGATCAGAAAACGGTCGTTTGAATCAAATCTAAGACCAAAAATTTTTCAGCCAAAAAAAAAGCAAGGCTAACCCCTTTGCATTTTTGGCGAAAATTGTAGCGATTTTGAAAAGTGCTGGAATAAATTCTTTCATGCACTGTTCCGACGTAATTTTGCGAGAGAAATCGATTGCGCGCAGTCCCAATACGCTGCGATCAACGCATTAAAAGTTACAGCCGAAAAACGAAAACCTGTGTTTTCGACATTTTTCAGCAGGTGCTTTTTCGCTCGCCATTTCTCTCCTGTTGGTCCTACGCTCTTTTTGCTGCGTTTTCTGAGTTCCTGGGTGTCCGCTTGATCAGAAAACGGTCGTTTGAATTAGATCTGAGACCAACAATTTTTCGGCCAAAAAACAAGCAAGGCTAACCCCTTTGTATTTTTGGCGAAAATTTTCGCGATCTTGAAAAGTGCTGGAATAAATTCTTTCATGCACTGTTCCGACGTAATTTTGCGAGAGAAATCGATTGCGCGCAGTCCCAATACGCTGCGATCAACGCATGAAAAGTTACAGCCGAAAAACGAAAACCTGTGTTTTCGACATTTTTCAGCAGGTGCTTTTTCGCTCGCCATTTCTCTCCTGTTGGTCCTACGCTCTTTTCGCTGCTTTTTCTGTGTTCCTGGGTGTCCGATTGATCAGAAAACGGTCGTTTGAATCAAATCTAAGACCAAAAATTTTTCGGCCAAAAAAAAAGCAAGGCTAACCCCTTTGTATTTTTGGCGAAAATTTTCGCGATCTTGAAAAGTGCTGGAATAAATTCTTTCATGCACTATTCCGACGTAATTTTGCGAGAGAAATCGATTGGGCGCAGTCCCAATACGCTGCGATCAACGCATCAAAAGTTACAGCCGAAAAACGAAAACCTGTGTTTTCGACATTTTTCAGCAGGTGCTTTTTCGCTCGCCATTTCTCTCCTGTTGGTCCTACGCTCTTTTCGCTGCTTTTTCTGTGTTCCTGGGTGTCCGATTGATCAGAAAACGGTCGTTTGAATCAAATCTAAGACCAAAAATTTTTCGGCCAAAAAAAAAGCAAGGCTAACCCCTTTGTATTTTTGGCGAAAATTTTCGCGATCTTGAAAAGTGCTGGAATAAATTCTTTCATGCACTATTCCGACGTATCTATGCGAGAGAAATCGATTGGGCGCAGTCCCAATACGCTGCGATCAACGCATGAAAAGTTACAGCCGAAAAACGAAAACCTGTGTTTTCGACATTTTTCAGCAGGTGCTTTTTCGCTCGCCATTTCTCTCCTGTTGGTCCTACGCTCTTTTCGCTGCTTTTTCTGTGTTCCTGGGTGTCCGATTGATCAGAAAACGGTCGTTTGAATCAAATCTAAGACCAAAAATTTTTCGGCCAAAAAAAAAGCAAGGCTAACCCCTTTGTATTTTTGGCGAAAATTTTCGCGATCTTGAAAAGTGCTGGAATAAATTCTTTCATGCACTGTTCCGACGTAATTTTGCGAGGGAAATCGATTGGGCGCAGTCCCAATACGCTGCGATCAACGCATCAAAAGTTACAGCCGAAAAACGAAAACCTGTGTTTTCGACATTTTTCAGCAGGTGCTTTTTCGCTCGCCATTTCTCTCCTGTTGGTCCTACGCTCTTTTCGCTGCGTTTTCTGTGTTCCTGGGTGTCCGATTGATCAGAAAACGGTCGTTTGAATCAAATCTAAGACCAAAAATTTTTCGGCCAAAAAAAAAGCAAGGCTAACCCCTTTGCATTTTTGGCGAAAATTTTCGCGATTTTGAAAAGTGCTGGAATAAATTCTTTCATGCACCATTTCGACGTAATTTTGCGAGAGAAATCGATTGGGCGCAGTCTAAATACGCTGCGATCAACGCATCAAAAGTTACAGCCGAAAAACGAAAACCTGTGTTTTCGACATTTTTCAGCAGGTGCTTTTTCGCTCGCCATTTCTCTCCTGTTGGTCCTACGCTCTTTTCGCTGCGTTTTCTGTGTTCCTGGGTGTCCGATTGATCAGAAAACGGTCGTTTGAATCAAATCTAAGACCAAAAATTTTTCGGCCAAAAAAAAAGCAAGGCTAACCCCTTTGCATTTTTGGCGAAAATTGTAGCGATTTTGAAAAGTGCTGGAATAAATTCTTTCATGCACTGTTTCGACGTAATTTTGCGAGAGAAATCGATTGCGCGCAGTCCCAATACGCTGCGATCAACGCATTAAAAGTTACAGCCGAAAAACGAAAACCTGTGTTTTGACATTTTTCAGCAGGTGCTTTTTCGCTCGCCATTTCTCTCCTGTTGGTCCTACGCTCTTTTCGCTGCGTTTTCTGTGTTCCTGGGTGTCCGATTGATCAGAAAACGGTCGTTTGAATCAAATCTAAGACCAAAAATTTTTCGGCCAAAAAAAAAGCAAGGCTAACCCCTTTGTATTTTTGGCGAAAATTTTCGCGATCTTGAAAAGTGCTTGAATAAATTCTTTCATGCACTGTTCCGACGTAATTTTGCGAGAGAAATCGATTGGGCGCAGTCCCAATACGCTGCGATCAATGCATTAAAAGTTACAGCCGAAAAACGAAAACCTGTGTTTTCGACATTTTTCAGCAGGTGCTTTTCGCTCGCCATTTCTCTCCTGTTGGTCCTACGCTCTTTTCGCTGCGTTTTCCGAGTTCCTGGGTGTCCGATTGATCAGAAAACGGTCGTTTGAATCAAATCTAAGACCAAAAATTTTTCGGCCAAAAAAAAAGCAAGGCTAACCCCTTTGTATTTTTGGCGAAAATTTTCGCGATCTTGAAAAGTGCTGGAATAAATTCTTTCATGCACTATTCCGACGTATCTATGCGAGAGAAATCGATTGGGCGCAGTCCCAATACGCTGCGATCAACGCATGAAAAGTTACAGCCGAAAAACGAAAACCTGTGTTTTCGACATTTTTCAGCAGGTGCTTTTTCGCTCGCCATTTCTCTCCTGTTGGTCCTACGCTCTTTTCGCTGCTTTTTCTGTGTTCCTGGGTGTCCGATTGATCAGAAAACGGTCGTTTGAATCAAATCTAAGACCAAAAATTTTTCGGCCAAAAAAAAAGCAAGGCTAACCCCTTTGTATTTTTGGCGAAAATTTTCGCGATCTTGAAAAGTGCTGGAATAAATTCTTTCATGCACTGTTCCGACGTAATTTTGCGAGGGAAATCGATTGGGCGCAGTCCCAATACGCTGCGATCAACGCATCAAAAGTTACAGCCGAAAAACGAAAACCTGTGTTTTCGACATTTTTCAGCAGGTGCTTTTTCGCTCGCCATTTCTCTCCTGTTGGTCCTACGCTCTTTTCGCTGCGTTTTCTGTGTTCCTGGGTGTCCGATTGATCAGAAAACGGTCGTTTGAATCAAATCTAAGACCAAAAATTTTTCGGCCAAAAAAAAAGCAAGGCTAACCCCTTTGCATTTTTGGCGAAAATTTTCGCGATTTTGAAAAGTGCTGGAATAAATTCTTTCATGCACCATTTCGACGTAATTTTGCGAGAGAAATCGATTGGGCGCAGTCTAAATACGCTGCGATCAACGCATCAAAAGTTACAGCCGAAAAACGAAAACCTGTGTTTTCGACATTTTTCAGCAGGTGCTTTTTCACTCGCCATTTCTCTCCTGTTGGTCCTACGCTCTTTCCGCTGCGTTTTCTGAGTTCTTGGGTGTCCGATTGATCAGAAAACGGTCGTTTGAATCTAATCTGAGACCAAAAATTTTTCGGCAAAAAAAAAAGCAAGGCTAACCCCTTTGTATTTTTGGCGAAAATTTTCGCGATTTTGAAAAGTGCTGGAATAAATTCTTTCATGCACCATTTCGACGTAATTTTGCGAGAGAAATCGATTGGGCGCAGTCTAAATACGCTGCGATCAACGCATCAAAAGTTACAGCCGAAAAACGAAAACCTGTGTTTTCGACATTTTTCAGCAGGTGCTTTTTCGCTCGCCATTTCTCTCCTGTTGGTCCTACGCTCTTTTCGCTGCGTTTTCTGTGTTCCTGGGTGTCCGATTGATCAGAAAACGGTCGTTTGAATCAAATCTAAGACCAAAAATTTTTCGGCCAAAAAAAAAGCAAGGCTAACCCCTTTGTATTTTTGGCGAAAATTTTCGCGATCTTGAAAAGTGCTTGAATAAATTCTTTCATACACTATTCCGACGTAATTTTGCGAGAGAAATCGATTGGGCGCAGTCCCAATACGCTGCGATCAACGCATCAAAAGTTACAGCCGAAAAACGAAAACCTGTGTTTTCGACATTTTTCAGCAGGTGCTTTTTCGCTCGCCATTTCTCTCCTGTTGGTCCTACGCTCTTTTCGCTGCGTTTTCTGTGTTCCTGGGTGTCCGATTGATCAGAAAACGGTCGTTTGAATCAAATCTAAGACCAAAAATTTTTCGGCCAAAAAAAAAGCAAGGCTAACCCCTTTGTATTTTTGGCGAAAATTTTCGCGATCTTGAAAAGTGCTTGAATAAATTCTTTCATGCACTATTCCGACGTAATTTTGCGAGAGAAATCGATTGGGCGCAGTCCCAATACGCTGCGATCAACGCATCAAAAGTTACAGCCGAAAAACGAAAACCTGTGTTTTCGACATTTTTCAGCAGGTGCTTTTTCGCTCGCCATTTCTCTCCTGTTGGTCCTACGCTCTTTTCGCTGCGTTTTCTGTGTTCCTGGGTGTCCGATTGATCAGAAAACGGTCGTTTGAATCAAATCTAAGACCAAAAATTTTTCGGCCAAAAAAAAAGCAAGGCTAACCCCTTTGTATTTTTGGCGAAAATTTTCGCGATCTTGAAAAGTGCTGGAATAAATTCTTTCATGCACTGTTCCGACGTAATTTTGCGAGAGAAATCGATTGCGCGCAGTCCCAATACGCTGCGATCAACGCATGAAAAGTTACAGCCGAAAAACGAAAACCTGTGTTTTCGACATTTTTCAGCAGGTGCTTTTTCGCTCGCCATTTCTCTCCTGTTGGTCCTACGCTCTTTTCGCTGCGTTTTCTGTGTTCCTGGGTGTCCGATTGATCAGAAAACGGTCGTTTGAATCAAATCTAAGACCAAAAATTTTTCGGCCAAAAAAAAAGCAAGGCTAACCCCTTTGCATTTTTGGCGAAAATTGTAGCGATTTTGAAAAGTGCTGGAATAAATTCTTTCATGCACTGTTTCGACGTAATTTTGCGAGAGAAATCGATTGCGCGCAGTCCCAATACGCTGCGATCAACGCATTAAAAGTTACAGCCGAAAAACGAAAACCTGTGTTTCGACATTTTTCAGCAGGTGCTTTTTCGCTCGCCATTTCTCTCCTGTTGGTCCTACGCTCTTTTCGCTGCGTTTTCTGTGTTCCTGGGTGTCCGATTGATCAGAAAACGGTCGTTTGAATCAAATCTAAGACCAAAAATTTTTCGGCCAAAAAAAAAGCAAGGCTAACCCCTTTGTATTTTTGGCGAAAATTTTCGCGATCTTGAAAAGTGCTGGAATAAATTCTTTCATGCACTATTCCGACGTAATTTTGCGAGAGAAATCGATTGCGCGAAGTCCCAATACGCTGCGATCAATGCATTAAAAGTTACAGCGGAAAAACGAAAACCTGTGTTTTCGACATTTTTCAGCAGGTGCTTTTTCGCTCGCCATTTCTCTCCTGTTGGTCCTACGCTCTTTTCGCTGCGTTTTCTGTGTTCCTGGGTGTCCGATTGATCAGAAAACGGTCGTTTGAATCAAATCTAAGACCAAAAATTTTTCGGCCAAAAAAAAAGCAAGGCTAACCCCTTTGTATTTTTGGCGAAAATTTTCGCGATCTTGAAAAGTGCTGGAATAAATTCTTTCATGCACTATTCCGACGTATCTATGCGAGAGAAATCGATTGGGCGCAGTCCCAATACGCTGCGATCAACGCATGAAAAGTTACAGCCGAAAAACGAAAACCTGTGTTTTCGACATTTTTCAGCAGGTGCTTTTTCGCTCGCCATTTCTCTCCTGTTGGTCCTACGCTCTTTTTGCTGCGTTTTCTGAGTTCCTGGGTGTCCAATTGATCAGAAAACGGTCGTTTGAATTAGATCTGAGACCAAAAATTTTTCGGCCAAAAAAAAAGCAAGGCTAACCCCTTTGCATTTTTGGCGAAAATTGTAGCGATTTTGAAAAGTGCTGGAATAAATTCTTTCATGCACTGTTCCGACGTAATTTTGCGAGGGAAATCGATTGGGCGCAGTCCCAATACGCTGCGATCAACGCATCAAAAGTTACAGCCGAAAAACGAAAACCTGTGTTTTCGACATTTTTCAGCAGGTGCTTTTTCGCTCGCCATTTCCCTCCTGTTGGTCCTACGCTCTTTTCGCTGCGTTTTCTGTGTTCCTGGGTGTCCGATTGATCAGAAAACGGTCGTTTGAATCAAATCTAAGACCAAAAATTTTTCGGCCAAAAAAAAAGCAAGGCTAACCCCTTTGTATTTTTGGCGAAAATTTTCGCGATCTTGAAAAGTGCTGGAATAAATTCTTTCATGCACTGTTCCGACGTAATTTTGCGAGAGAAATCGATTGCGCGCAGTCCCAATACGCTGCGATCAACGCATGAAAAGTTACAGCCGAAAAACGAAAACCTGTGTTTTCGACATTTTTCAGCAGGTGCTTTTTCGCTCGCCATTTCTCTCCTGTTGGTCCTACGCTCTTTTCGCTGCGTTTTCTGTGTTCCTGGGTGTCCGATTGATCAGAAAACGGTCGTTTGAATCAAATCTAAGACCAAAAATTTTTCGGCCAAAAAAAAAGCAAGGCTAACCCCTTTGCATTTTTGGCGAAAATTTTCGCGATTTTGAAAAGTGCTGGAATAAATTCTTTCATGCACCATTTCGACGTAATTTTGCGAGAGAAATCGATTGGGCGCAGTCTAAATACGCTGCGATCAACGCATCAAAAGTTACAGCCGAAAAACGAAAACCTGTGTTTTCGACATTTTTCAGCAGGTGCTTTTTCACTCGCCATTTCTCTCCTGTTGGTCCTACGCTCTTTCCGCTGCGTTTTCTGAGTTCTTGGGTGTCCGATTGATCAGAAAACGGTCGTTTGAATCAAATCTGAGACCAAAAATTTTTCGGCAAAAAAAAAAGCAAGGCTAACCCCTTTGTATTTTTGGCGAAAATTTTCGCGATTTTGAAAAGTGCTGGAATAAATTCTTTCATGCACCATTTCGACGTAATTTTGCGAGAGAAATCGATTGGGCGCAGTCTAAATACGCTGCGATCAACGCATCAAAAGTTACAGCCGAAAAACGAAAACCTGTGTTTTCGACATTTTTCAGCAGGTGCTTTTTCACTCGCCATTTCTCTCCTGTTGGTCCTACGCTCTTTTCGCTGCGTTTTCTGTGTTCCTGGGTGTCCAATTGATCAGAAAACGGTCGTTTGAATCAAATCTGAGACCAAAAATTTTTCGGCCAAAAAAAAAGCAAGGCTTTTGAAAACGGTCGTTTGAATCAAATTTTTTTTTTTTCTCACTCCATTTATTTCATACAATCTGTCTTACATATTCAAGACAATAAGTATTTTCTTTATATACAAGCATTTAAATAACATGTTAAGCACTGCTCCATTGAGTAGTGCTTCTTCAATTTTGTTATAATTAACAATTTTAACAATTAACACAAAATAGGTTTATGTACATAAAATATATATAAGGTATAAAAAAAAAACAAAAAAATATAACGTGAATACAATCTGAAATGTTTGTAACAGTTATTAAAATATCGGTTGGTACTTCTTCAGTCTTGAATTTGCTGAATGCGGAGTGGCCAGTGCTTGGGCCAGTTGGTTCGGATGATTAATGATCCTTTCTTTATAATTTGATCGCAGTATTTTAGCTTCCTCTTTGGCACTGTTTATCTTCAGGTCTTTCCTTATAAGTTCATCGGTTACAAACCACGGTGCATTAATAAGCCTCCTAAGTGTTTTATTTTGAAATCTCTCCATGATTTCAATATTTGACTTAGCCGCTGTGCCCCATAGCTGTATGCCGTAAGTCCAGACAGGTTTCAAAATACATTTATATATTAAAACTTTGTTTGACGTTGATAGCTTTGAGTTTCTTCCTGTCAACCAGTAGAATTTTCGTAGTTTAGTGTCTAGGTATTTTCTTTTTATCCAGATATGGTCTTTCCAAGTGAGGCGTCTATCCAAGTGCATACCTAAGTATTTCACCGATTCTGCTTGTGGAATTATAGTGTCGTCCAAATTGACTGGAGGACATGTTTCCTTTTTTAATGTAAAAGTCACTTGGGTAGATTTCAGCGTGTTTACATGCGTTCTCCAGTTTTTACGCCAGATTTCATACTTGTTGAGATACTTTTGAACTAGTGCCGATGCTCGTGATACAATTGGGCTTGTTGCCAACACCCCAGTATCGTCAGCAAACGTTCCAACTGTTACGCCTTGCATTGTAGGTAAATCTGCTGTGTAAAAAATGTAGAGTTTTGGTCCTAAGACGCTTCCTTGTGGCACACCAGCTTTGATGTCGAATAGCTTCGTAACCTCTTCATTTAACTTTACACGAAATGTTCTATTTTCTAAGTAAGATTCGAGCAGCTGATATAGTTGACCTGGTAATTCATTTTTCATTTTACTAAGCAGTCCTTCATGCCGTACTTTGTCGAAAGCTTGTGCTACATCGAGAAATACTGCAGAACAGTATCTTTTTTTCTCGAAGGCATTCCGTATCACTGAGACGATTCTATTTACTTTTCCGATTGTACCATGCTTGTTCCTAAATCCGAATTGATGGTCCGGAATTAGTTTTTCTTCTGATAGTACAGCCGATAACCTTTTAGATATTACTTTCTCGCATATCTTAGAGAGCACTGGTAACAAACTAATCGGGCGATAGGATGTTGTTTGCTCCGTAGGTTTACCTGGTTTATTTATAAGTATAATTTGGGCTACTTTCCATTGAGTTGGGAAATAGCGCAGACGAAAGGTGGCGTTTATTAGTATAGTTATTAGTCTTATTACTTTTGGAGGTAACTCTTTTATCATTTTCCCTGAAACAGCATCATACCCTGGTGACTTTTTAGAGTTTATACTCTTAATAATTCCTTTTATTTCTTTCACCGTCGCATTTGCAATTTTATAGTTATTGAATTTCGGTTTTTCCGATGCTAAGAGTAATAGGTCTTCTTCCTCTTCAGTTATTTCCCGCGGATAAGGTGTAAATACTGACTCTAGGTGTTCAGCAAATACATTTGCTTTATCAGCATCTCTTCTGGCCCAGCTTCCATCTTGTTTTTTTATAGGAGGAATATGCACTTGTGGACGATTTATTTTTTTTGTTGCCTTCCAGAGTGAATAGTCGGTTGATTCAGTGGGAGTTAAATTTACTAGATATTTTTCTATATTTTGATTTTTTTCGTCGTACAACATTTTTTTGAGTTCTTTCACTGCTTTGTTGAACCTTTTTTTATTGTTGTTCGTTCTATTATCTTGCCAGATTTTTCTTAATTTTCGTTTTTCTTCTAATTTATCTAGTATACTTTTACTAGTACTATCTTTTTTATTCGAATGATGTGCTGGTGGTGTTGCATACATTGCTGCTTCGTGTAATTTTATGTTTAGACTTTCTATTGCATTATCTAGATCTACATTTGTTTTTAGTGGTATATTGCACGTAATTTCCTTTTCTAAATAACTTCGGTAGAGTTCCCAGTTGGTCATTTTGTTATGCGGGATGAATTTATTTTCATTAAATACGATATCAGAATACATGTGTATGATTACTGGTGAGTGATCTGATGTCAGTTCAAAACATGATTCAGCTTTCATTAAATTGGGGTTAATACCTTTTAGCACTGCAAAATCTAATAGATCAGGTCGCTTTTTTTTGTCTGTGGGCCAGTACGTGGGTTCGCCAGTTGAAATTGTTGCCAGATTTTCCGTTGTGATCGTTTGGTAGAGCTGCCTGCCTTTTGGGTTGGGGCTTAATGAGTGTGAACCCCACCAAGAGTGTTTAGCGTTCCAATCTCCACCAGCTATAGATCTATTACCTAGTGTTTTGAAGAATTCACTAAATTGATCTTGACTTACCGAATGCCTCGGAGGACAATAAATTGCCGAGAGTGTCATGTATCCACTCTTGTCTTCTACCGTGATGCTTGTTGCTTGCAAGTAATCCTTTGCGTAGTGTTCACTTTCGTGGTGTTTTATGTTCTCTTTTATTATAATAGCAGTTCCACCATGTGCTTTGCCATCTGGGTGGTTGGTGGTATATATCTTGTATTTAGGTATATTTAAGTAGTTTCTTGTTGTAAAGTGTGTTTCAGAGATGAGAACTACATCTATTTTATTTATTTTCAAGAACTTTTTAAGTTCAGTTGTACTTTGGGCTAAGCCGTTTGAGTTCCATAATACTATGTTGAGTTTAACAGCCATTATTTGTTTTCGAACAATCTGAGAATAACATTCATGATTTTGTCAATTTTGTTCATTAGTGTATGAACTAAATTTTCGAGTTTAGCAATGGTATCCATTGGAGATTGGCTTTGGTTTTCGTTTTGTTCTGGTACACTATTTATGTTACTGATATTGCTTGCGAATAGGAGACATTATTTCTCATTCGATTGTCTCTGAGTGGTTCAGTGGTTTACTGCATAGGTTGAATAGGTTGAGGATTTCTCTTTTCTCTTAGTTTTGGATAGAATTTTTGTTGCAGTTCTTTGTGAACACTGCAACCTCTGTAGCTCGCTGGATGGTTACCACCACAGTTTGCACAGACGACATTTTCTGTTTTTTCTTTGATTGAGCAGTTGGAAGTCAAGTGGTTCCCTGCACATTTTACACAAACTGGCTGTTTGTAACAATAATTCTTAGTGTGTCCGAATGCTTGGCACTTGGTGCACTGCGGTATTATTCTCTTTTTTCTAGGTGGTTCGAAAGAAATTATAAGGTTAAGTAGTTTTTCAACCTTATAAATTTCTTTGTTGTTTTCATTGACCTCTAGATCAACGAAGAACAGCGGTAGTGGCTGTTTTGTTTTACTATTTTTAACATTGGTGATTCTAATGACTTTATGTCCAAGCTTTTCTATCTCTGTCTTTAGTTCTTCATTGTCAGCTGAAGGATGCATGTTCCGTAAAACCGTTTTGTATGGCTTATTGTATTTTGCTTGGTATGTATGAAATTCAGTATTTTTTGCTTTAAGTTCAGTTACGACTTTTTGGAACTCTTCTGGAGTGTTGATTTTGAGTTTAATAGCATCATTTGGTAGTACTTTTAGAGTGTACTGGTTTGGAGCTATTTTATCTAATAGTTCATACAATGGTTTGATATTTGTCACGCCATCTATATACAAGGTGGGAGGAGTTTGAACTTTTTCTCCTTTCCCTTCACCTGAAGAATTTGATTCTTCATTTTGTTTGTCAGTCACGCTTTCATTTTGATGTTGCATTGGTGACTGTATTGATAGCGCCTCGAATTTATTATGAGTTGATGCACCTAACCAGTAATCTTTCAAGTTGAGTTGTTTTCGCTTTCGCTGATACAGTTCAGGACTTATGCTTCCTCTTCCTCTCTTGCCTGACGTCATTGTCCATTGTGAAGTGCCTTCAGTTTTATTTCCCGGGCTTTTTGAATTTCCCGCATTTGCGGGGACACCCGCGCCACCTACAGTGAGCATAAGTAGTTTATTAGGCGCATGCGCGCAACTCCGAGTAAACGGGCGCGCAGGACGCTATCCTGGCTCTACCTACTATTTTTACCGCGTAATTTTTCTAGGTTATCTGTTTTAAATTAACTATAAAAACAAGAATCGAATTATTTTTTTTTTGTTTTAATTATTCAAATCTTACTGCTGTTATTTTCTACACTATTTGACCACTTTATATGTATTTTGTACTGTTATTAACGCCTAATAAAATGAAAAATTTTGCTAGCATTACACTGTGTGTTACTGTGCTAACTGCTAGCAGAAGACGTTGAATCAAATCTAAGACAAAAAATTTTTCGGCCAAAAAAAAAAGCAAGGCTAACCCCTTTGTATTTTTGGCGAAAATTTTCGCGATCTTGAAAAGTGCTGGAATAAATTCTTTCATGCACTATTCCGACGTAATTTTGCGAGAGAAATCGATTGGGCGCAGTCTAAATACGCTGCGATCAACGCATCAAAAGTTACAGCCGAAAAACGAAAACCTGTGTTTTCGACATTTTTCAGCAGGTGCTTTTTCGCTCGCCATTTCTCTCCTGTTGGTCCTACGCTCTTTTCGCTGCGTTTTCTGAGTTCCTGGGTGTCCAATTGATCAGAAAACGGTCGTTTGAATCAAATCTAAGACCAAAAATTTTTCGGCCAAGAAAAAAGCAAGGCTAACCCCTTTGTATTTTTGGCGAAAATTTTCGCGATCTTAAAAAGTGCTGGAATAAATTCTTTCATGCACTATTCCGACGTAATTTTGCGAAAGAAATCGATTGGGCGCAGTCCCAATACGCTGCGATCAACGCATCAAAAGTTACAGCCGAAAAACGAAAACCTGTGTTTTCGACATTTTTCAGCAGGTGCTTTTTCGCTCGCCATTTCTCTCCTGTTGGTCCTACGCTCTTTTCGCTGCGTTTTCTGAGTTCCTGGGTGTCCAATTGATCAGAAAACGGTCGTTTGAATCAAATCTAAGACCAAAAATTTTTCGGCCAAGAAAAAAGCAAGGCTAACCCCTTTGTATTTTTGGCGAAAATTTTCGCGATCTTAAAAAGTGCTGGAATAAATTCTTTCATGCACTATTCCGACGTAATTTTGCGAAAGAAATCGATTGGGCGCAGTCCCAATACGCTGCGATCAACGCATCAAAAGTTACAGCCGAAAAACGAAAACCTGTGTTTTCGACATTTTTCAGCAGGTGCTTTTTCGCTCGCCATTTCTCTCCTGTTGGTCCTACGCTCTTTTCGCTGCGTTTTCTGAGTTCCAGGGTGTCCGATTGGTCAGAAAACGGTCGTTTGAATCAAATCTGAGACCAAAAATTTTTCGGCCAAAAAAAAAGCAAGGCTAACGTGACTGCCTAATCGACAAAAAATCGCTTGAACTAATATTCAAATTTCGGTGAAATTTGATTAATAAATAGGATAGCATATACATAATACATATGGAGGAGGAGAATTATAAAATCCAAATATTTATCGAACGGTAAGTACAAATTCATTTTATTATTGCTTGAGACTCCACAGTATGCTCGTGTGTGTGTGTGTTTGTGTGCGTGTTTTTTCTCTATATTTCGCTTTCAATATTGTTATTATTGTTATTATATAATTCACGGTTTTTTCTTTCATATATCAAGCAGTTTATTTTTGTGGTATTTTTTTTTATACAAGAATAATCAGTATAATTTCAATTTCCGATGATAAAGAGTCTATCCGTTCTTTCTCAATTTAGAATATAAAACGGTAAACATGTTATCCAAAAATATCTTATCGCCCGATCGAATAAGTATATCTATCATTAACGTACACTTTTACTTCGGTTTTTTCGATTGTAATTTCGCAATTAATTTATTTACAGTAAAACGTGGGCGTAGTTTTAATTTTTGCGCGTCATTACAACAATTACGGTGACGATACACGGATACATACATCAATACGTGTGAATTACTACAAATATTACTTGGAATTTGTTTAATTAAAATCATGTTGTCGTAAAAAAAAAAAAAAAAAAATAGATTGACACAACACATCAATATTTCATTTATTTCCAAGATGAACTACGTTATCATTAAAAGATTTAAGTAGACAAACTAAGGATGAAAAAAAATAGACGCATGAGCAATGCTGACTTAATTTTCTTTCTCATGTGTTCGGGAGTAAAAGCAACAACAACAATATTAATAATAATAACTAGCCCACGGCATTTGCATGATACAAGTACATTGAATTCATCTAACTAGGAGATAAGAAAAACGGATGAACCGATCTTCTTGAATCGCTGCGTCCACGTCAATAAAACGTAAGCCATTATCAAGTTCATACACAAGGCGTATTCGGTATTGTAAAATGAAAAATAAAAACCTCGTTCTCTGTCCAATAAATACATCTCTTCTTTTTCACGCGCGTGTATTGTATATTGAAATTTCTCAGCGCGATAGGTATTTGATCACCGTGAATTAAACCCGCGGTTTGTTATTTCGTAAAATAATAACAATAATCAAAATTAAACCCGCGACCGTACTGCAAACGATATTATACGCTATGTATATCGTATTATCAATTTTATAATAATAAAAATAAAGATGATAATAATAACAATACATACTGTGTACGAAGAAAAAAATCATTAACGGTAACGAGTAACAATAACTCAACACCTAAGTATAAATCGCATGTGCGGATAATACAAGCCGATCGATCGGCATCGAAGCGACCAAGAAAACAGCAAAAAAGAAATTACATTTCGCTTTGAAGGTATACTTTAATTAAATAAGACAAACGGAAGGAAAGGAAAATTTTCGTTAAGACGCGTATGTTTCCCGAAACCGACGTTGAAGGTGTTGGTAGGCGGTCAGAACGCCGTTCTTCTTCTTCTGCAGTCTGCACGGCGCTGATTCCTGAACGCTGGTAGTCAATTTAGTGTCCAGCGGTTCTATCCGCGTATCGTTGTCCGGATGAACGAAAAATGCTATCGAATGACGTCCTCGACCGCACAACTCTGGTATCACGACTCTGTGTCGAAGGGCTGGAAGCTGATCTCTCGTCCATGCGGCCAATATGTCACCGGTGTTCACCAATATCGCACCCGGCAGATGACCAACACGACTCCAACGCTCGCCGTGAGGCGTTTGCACCTCAAGACCACCTTCGCTGTCCTGCAATTCGTGAATGCCAAGAATAAAAAAACCAAAAAAAAAAAAGATTCAACGGTTAAGAAACGGAAAATGTAAAAACAAAAGAATACTCTGAGTTTCGAAAAGCGTTCTCCAGATCCGAATGTATTTCAAAATCAGGCTGGTCAGTCGTCCTGAAAACCTTAAAAACCATGAATTACGTTTTATGTATTGTATATTGAAAAGTCAGGGAACTTTAGCAAACGTTTGCAGTTTTTCTTGGAAATTTTTGAATTACAGAACTGAGTGGCCAACCTGATTTTTGTTTTCTTGGATATCGCAAGAAACTGGTAAGTATAAGGTGTACAAAGATTTTTCGTGACATGTTTTAATATCAGAGCAACAAACGTTATCGAATAACATTAAATGAATGTTATAAGGATCATCCTCACCTGTGCGAGTAACGTGAAAGTTCCGTAATCTCGATGGGCACCGCAACGCGTTAGTCCTGGAACAGGAGCTCCCAATGGTGGATAATATAGTAGACGCAAGGTAGATTCGTTGCCTGGGCCCAAAATTTTGGTGTGTTTCGAAAGCAGGAAATCCGCCGGTTGTTCAAGCGCCACGGCGAGGGTCTGTTTTAAGAATTTTTTTTTTAAATAAACATAAATATTTGTCAATTAACTCGCCGAAACTTGAAATATAATTATAATCGTTTATCGTAATACGATAAAATGAAAGAATAAAGAATAGAAAAAAAATTCAATACACTTATCTCGATCTTATAATCTTTTCAAATCTGCACGGGTTTGATCGATATTAGGATTATTATACTATAATAATTTTGATGTATAATCTTATCGGGGCAAATCGCGTTTTAAGATTTTAAAACCGCAAACGGCGACGATGATTTTTTTCTATCTCATCTTTCACAGTGAATGCATATTTCTCTCTCTCTCTCTCTCTTAACAATGTACGTATACACATATTTCAATCTTGCCGGTAAAGCACCGCGTGTAATCGGTTCCGCTTATATACTTATCAATCATTATTTGCGACTCCTGATAAACTATGAATCAATTTTATTACAACGACAGATGTTATTGGCATGCCCTGTCTATTAATTTCGTAATTTTCATTAATATTTTGATAAACAACTTGACGGCATGTTTGAAATTAGAATAAATCCTTATTGTTGCTATAACTATTATCGTTATTTTTCAATAACGTACGGTTAGAAGCATCGCAGAGAGAGATTTTAAATCACGGGCAAGTTCGTCGACCGCATCGCGAAAACCGGGAACTTCCTTTTCCGGCAAAACACCGCCGCTCCCAGTTACGTTGAACGCATGCCTCGATTCCTTCTCGTCGTCTTCCGAAACTCTGTAAAAATATTACGTGAATCACACAAAATTTAGATTGTGACAATAGGTGATGCGTGTCAGTATATCTACCGCGCGTAAAACAATGTCTAACGATATTTGATGCGGTGAAATTATGTAAAGACAAAAACAAGAAACGAACAAATTTGCCAATTTTATAATAAGTGTACTCGTATTATACCAGCTGTTAAAAAAATACGAAAAACTCACTTTTCCAGTCCAGGTTTCACGTAGCCGTGATTAGATGCCGAATTTCTTTCATACTTGACGCGCTCCTCGTCAGGTAATTCGCAAAATCCATCCAACGCTCTGTAAACCGCTTTCAGCTGAAATTAAAGATAACTCGTCGTAAGATTAATATATTTAATACAACGATAATCGATTCGAGTAAAATAAATGTCATTCAAAAACCCGACAAAGTAATAAGTTAAAAGATGAAAAAGAACAGTAGAAAGAAAAGAAGAAGTCCGAACAGAAATGAATATTCGCAAATTCGCAGACATCCTTGACCCTATAAACAAAGTTCTGTAATTCAGACGTTTCAAATTCGCGTCTGACACATATGGTCACCGGTTAATCAAGGATTTCAGCTCTTACAATTGTTACACTTGTTCGTATCATTATTACTGTTGTTGTTATTATAACCTCGGGTTGCACAGATGTGAACCTGAGCCAAAAACGTCGTGTCAAAGCGTACACATATACAGGTATAATAATATAATGTATACGCTGCGGACACACTTTAATTGGCACAATTTAATTTACACTATACGTACAAAAACATGATATATACATATATAATATATTGTTAATTTATCGTCGTGGGAAACTAATGAAATTAAAAAAAAAAAAAAAAACAATTTTTTAACAACAACAATGATACAAAGTTACGTATAACGTGGGCGAAAATTAGCCGCGAATGTTGCGAAATGGTTTTCTAAAAATGCCAATAAATTCGTCGGTAAAGACTAACAATAAATAGAATAGCTGACGGGATATAAGAAGACATAAAGCAACGAGACGGGTAAAAGGTGCAAAAATAAAATAAAATAAATAAAAAATAAAGACATAAAAATTCAGGCGATATAATACGAACTATTACACGTATAACATAATATGTATATAATTTTACTACCGTTCGCGCAATAAAAGATTGTTTAATCGCGCGCAGGAAATTTTACGGGGTAGAATAAGGCCCGGAGGAAGTAATTGGCACACGCACACATTGCCCGCAATGTGTTTATAATAACAGTTGTACGCATGTAACATGAATTGGGTATACATGACGTTGGCGGTTTTCAATTGTTTGCACAGATGTTTCGCTTATGCAGAATGTAATTAATAGTTTGCGTGTGTTGCCGCTGCTCTTTACGATGTACGTATAATAACAGTGATAATGATGATGATGGTAAAAATAATAATAATCTACACTGAGAAACATTTCATTTGTTACAGTAACTAGAAAAATTGAGTAAAACAGGTATCGTTAAAAAAAAAACTGTTCGAATATTGTAGGAATAACGAAAAACGAGGTACGCCTAACCATTTTGCGCTATCGTCGATCCTTTTTTTGTTATTGCAAAGCAAAATCGGTTTCCGAGGTTTAATCTACTTTTTTAGTCAAACAAGGCTTTAACGTCAATTTATCCTTGCACGAGCGTTAAATTTTCGCAACAGTTGCAAGAAAATCTAGCAACAGCGATCGCAATGAGAAAGAATAGTAACGGATAGCAGACTTTCCGGTATCAGCTGGTAAACTAATTTTCATTTTTTACCTAGAACTGTATTTTTCGATTGTGGTAAAAAAAAAAAAAAATGAAAATAGTCAAGAACCGAGCGGTAACCGAAACTAAAATTTTTTCTCAGCGTACAGGGTATTCCGTGCAAACTTGAAAAACAAGTTAAACCTGTATTACCGTAAAAATTATTGTATACGGTCAACTGATATAGAAATTTTGCAACACCGATCCTACGTTACAAAAAAAAAAAAAAAAAACCAAATAAAATATTATCTCGCAAGTGAAAATTTACAATTTTGCAGCCTCTCTCTTTCCCTCCCATCTCTGCGCATTACACCTACATCGATACATCATTCCAACTTTCGATACGTTATTCAACTCTATCTGTGTGTATCTATACGTCGGTAATAAGTATATATATAATATATATATATTGCATACACACACACACACACACACACACACACACACACACACACACACACACACACACACACACACGTATGTATGGTATGCACACGATCCACGATGCGCAAGATAATGACTGGGGGACCGGGGGAGGGGGGCGGTTACGAAAGTACGACATTTACGTGCGTACGGTTAATACGGTATGTATATATGCATGTCGAAACGAGTACATCGCATGACGAACATCGAACGCGTCGGTGTATTTTACGTTGCACACACTCGCACACGCTGCACTCTGCGAACGCGATTAGAGACACTAGCGCTGCATACGGGTATACATCTATGTATTTTATGTATGATGCGTGTACATACGAGTAGGCAAGACTCTCTCGCCCTAGTTTCCCTCACTCACTCTCTCTCTCTCTCTGGTGTTGCGATTTTGCAGAGAATCGTATTATACGAACTTAGGCAGCATATACATGCCTATACTAAATCTACATATCTATACGCATATGTAAATTTATATAAATACAGGTATGTATGTATACATACTTATACCACGTGCCAGTCTCTCTGTGTCCTACTGGCCCACTATTCTCAATTCTTCGATATATATGTGTAGCTGGCATGGACCGATGATTCATTATTATACTTTTGAGAGAAAGAAAGAAACAGGTGGGAGGGGGAGGGAAGGGGGGGGGGGGAGGAACGGCGAGAGCGAGAAACGCCTACAGATAAATTATATTTTAAAAACCAGCCGCAGCCATCCGCGGGTATGCCTTTTTATTTATTACATGCCGATTCATTTGCGTATATAATATACATACCTATATAATGCATATAATACCGTGCTTAATTATAATCGTTTGTATTTGTTTAAAGTTTCCGTCGCGAAGGACGTACGAATACATTTATTTTTTTCAAGCGTTACGTTGATGTAGAAAAAAAAAAGAAAAGAAATTTACTATTTTTATTTTTATTTTTTCATTTATACTCCTTGTTCCTACCTTTACCCTCGAATGTCGGGCAAATTTTTTTCAAACCGGCTAGGCGAAAAGAAAATAAAATAAAAAAAAAAAATTAAGAAATGACGCAAAATAACGTGATAAAGTATAAATCGTGTGGTGAGAAGAAAATAAAAAAAAAAAAAAAAAGACGTAATATATCTGCAGGTAAACAATGAAACGAGACGCAATAAATAATTTTAAAATCTCGACTGCGGCGCATAAATATATATTATACGTTATTACAATAAATCAAATTATTCACATTATTTATAAGTATAACAAGGCTGAGAATGTTGATAAGGATGAAAGGCCAAGATATTGTAATATTGTTCGCTAAAATGGCAAAATTAATTACAGACAAGTTTTTGTTTTGTTGTTTTTTTTTTGTTTTTTTAATCCCGATATTGGTTTAAAGAACGGTTTTTTTTTTTTTCTCTCTTGTTCTTCTTTTTCAACGTGTCAATCGTATATAAATATAAGTATATGTGTTAAAAATGAAAGGTACCTTGCAGTCCGGTATCCCGTGGTTAACAAGAAGGGCCAATCCTCTTTCGGAAAGTGCTTTAAGGAGCTTCGGGGCAACTTGTTTAACAACTCCTTTTTGGGGACAGCGTTCCGTCCCTGGAATCAGTCAAAAACCCATTTGTCGCGATATTATTATTATTGTCATTATTATTATTAACAATAACTGTAATAATAATAAAATGAGATACTCGACTTTTTTTTTTCTTTTTCTTTCTTCAATTCGGGGATTTAAAATAGGGAGGCAAAAGTGGAAAAAAAAATTAATGCTACAATTATCTCGCTTCTCAAATTTTACCTTAAAATGGATGGAAAAAAAAAAAAAAATAGTTTTGTTTCCTTTCGCTGACGGTTTTTAATTCTCATGAATTATTATTTGGCAACGCATTATATGTATACGTGATCATGTTACTATATCTGTAGTACATACGTACGTACATATGTTGCGTATAATGTATAAAGGTTTATAAAACGGTGATAATAAATCAGGGATTGATCAACGTTAAATGTTGCATTACGTAATACAGTGTAAACAAAAAGAAGAAAGAAGAAAAAAAAAAAAAAGATAGAAAGAAAGAAAAGCTATAGTGATAAATTAATCAAAGTCGCAATTATCGAACAATTTAACGCAAGATATATTATATTTGTGTGTATTAATGCATAAATACACGTACGTAAACATCTGTGCGGTGTATAATTGTAATAAGATGCTAATTAGAAGAGTACATATCTATTTATATACTGTGTTCGCGCGTTAAAAAGCGAAAAATACACGTACATACGTATGCATACTATATCGTTTTCCAATTAGCATCCGATTGTGATTAACGCGTTATATGCGCGTCGTATGATTATAAAAGCCACCGTGTATAATAATTCGTTTTTTATTATCACCTATGCAAATTAAAACCGCGAACTACGCGGTTATGAAGTTTATTTTTTTAATATTTTCCTTCCATTTTGTGGCCAAGAAAGCGACGTCGTCAAAACACGCTCAAGTATATTCGAATTCGATGAATTTTTTGATCGCAAACATTTTGGCGAAAAAAAACGTTTAACGCTCCGAGTCAGTGGTAAGTAGGATTTTTACTAACCGTGTTATATCCTTTTTTTTGTACAACTAGAAAACTTTTTTACGTATTTCTTTATGCTTTTTTTTTTTGTTATTTAAACCGACTTGTTTTTGTTGCTCATACTTTCTTTCTACAACAAACATCCAGCTCCCTTAGAATATTATTAGTTAATAATTTTTATATATTTCCATACGCGAATGATTAGCTTTTTAAATATTCATTAATTATATGTCATCAATGAAATATTTTTTTCAAAAATATTTAACCTTCTTGTTTTTTTTTTTTTATGCTCGTCTCGAAATAAATTGCGCGCGAAATCGAGAAGGTCTTGCAGCTTGAGAGGAACTCGTTTATAATTATCATTACTATACGTATTTGTCATCTCATATTCAATTAATTCATTATCGTCATTTCTTTTCCGCACGATACCAACGAATAATAAATTTTCTTTTAAATTTCATTTTGATATAGAATATAAGAAATAGAAGATAAATAAGAAAATGATGAATAAAAACGGAATAAAAATCATCTCGAATCTTCTGGGCAATCGATTGACGTCAGAATTACTTGCAAATATTATTTACGCGCGTAACGTTTATAATCTTCGTAGAATTATCATACGAGAATCTAGTTTTACACCTACGAGTCGTTGAAAATGAAGCACAAAAAAAAATAAAAAAATTGCCGCGAAAGAAACTGTTTCGCAAAAATGAAAAAAAAAAGAAGAAGAAATCAAGTCAAATTTTCATTTATGTGTACATATATATATATAATATCAATAATATTTGCGATACACGTCATGATTAGTTTGTCTTTTAATTATTATATATATATATATATATATATATAAATTTTCACTGCAGTAATTATAATTTCATTCCAAATCTTTTCAATCATATTCTGTTTACTTCGCGATATCGTCGCGAATAACGCACACACGTAGGTATATAATATTAATAATTTTCAAACGCGTTTCGTAACTCGACTATACGTGATAATAAATCCTATACGATTCTAATATATAACTTATACAACAAACACTTACGGGCCTATTTGTTATACGAATAGTTTCGCGTTCGCATCAGCGTCGTTTGAATTCTTGTTATCATTATTAGTTTTTCTCTAATTATGTGTTTATATTTAATTTACTTGTAAGTATATATATATATATATATATATATGCACACTTTATAGATAATTTTTTACTCGAATGAGACAATAGATATGTACAGGAAACGCGATTATTATATATATATACAATAATCGCGTCTATATATATATATATATAGACGCACACACACGTACATAACGTAGTTACATACCTATGACGATTGGCACGTATTGTACGTATCTCGTATATGCCGTTTTCATCGAACGTATGCCTAGGCGTATCTCGAAATAGCAAACATTGCACGAACCAACCAACCAACCAACCAAGCAGGAAGTCAAGAATTATAATAAGGCACATACAGCAGTGTAACGCAGTTATGCAGGAAAGACTTTTGTCGTAGGTATGTTTGTATATATACACATTGTTTTAATACCACAGATTATCTCTCTCTCTTTCTGTATTTGTACAAAAAAGAAAAGAAAAAACAAAAACCTAGTATTCTCCTTCTTGTAATAGATAAAAAAAATAAAATAAAAATAAATAAAAAGTAACGACACGCATAATTTGTTACACGTTGTACGTATATTGATGCGTGCATACGCATAATTACAATCGATTGTCCAAGTTGTAAGAAAAAAGAGAAAAGAAAGAAAGAAAGGAAGAATGTTCTGCGGCTCATCTTCGCGCGTCGCTATAATGTTTATGTATTTATATAAAACTGTATTCATTCTATTAACCGACAATATTATGTTGCTACATTTTTTTTAAGCAATCTTTGCTATACCATCTTATTTTCTTATGTGTTACACACACACACACACACAAAACAACATAAAAAAAAAAAATTTTACGTTATAATGTAGTATTTTTCCACCCTTATATTATATGAATATGTGTGTGTGTGTGTGTGTGTGTTTGCATATTTGTAAACGCACGTAAATTACGTGTAATCTACGTATTAATGGATGTCACATGTTTATATATCACCAACGTTATACATAGGTGTATAATAATATAATATACGTCACGTGTATGCGATATGCGACACTTTTGTTGAATGAACAAATTTAGGTACGTTATACCTATATGTATAAACGCGCATGTAAATAATTTACTGCAGATATTTCCTGGCCGATTGTTATAATATATAATATATAATAATAATAATAATAGTAATAATAAATATGTCGATCAGGCTTGATAATATTTTTTTCGGTTTTTCAACGATCCCAACAGATAAAATAAAGAAAAAGAAAACACAAAAAGTTGAAAGATATGTTCATTTATATTTCCTCGGTTCAATTACGACATTATACGCGTGTGTGTTTATATATGTGTACACACAATTGCGGCATATTGTCGACTTTGTAAAACAAGCCGTGAGTCATATACATGCGGTGATGTATACTTTTCATTATATTTCATTTCCTTCTTTTCTTCTTATTCTCCTTCTTCCTCTTCTTCTACCCAGGAAAAAAAACCTTTCGTCTCAATCCTTGTACATACTGTTTCGTTCTTTCTTTCTTTCTTTCTTTCCTTCCTTCCTTATGTATTTCGTCTTTTCCTTTTTTTGCCTTTTGTCTCAACGAGAGAATGGAAAACGGAAACACTCCGCCTCGAAAAATTCCATACTATATATAATATACATATATATACGCATATAAAAAGGTTGCTTAGTTTCCCATACAAGTGTATTTACAATACGTATGTATGTAGATTCTAGATAGTTTCGAAACGACGCAACTCGCCTGACGACAAAACGATCAAGGTGGTATATAGTCGACACGACTCCGTGCTTTTAACTGCCTCGGCGATAAACGATCGCGTTTGTATTGTACGTGTACGTACACTTGGGGAGAATGAATCAAGACGGCTAATTTTTTACACTAGACAGTTACGTTGGCAACGCAGAGAAACCTACAGCGCCACAGTCGGCCGAGCGCGAAACAAACTCAATCTCGATAAACGTAACATAACCCATGACCGTCGAATCTAACCTTAGAATACCGTGGAGATAATGACGTGTTGGATTGGCACGTATTTTAAGGTTAGATTCGACGGTCATGGTTTATGTTACGTTTATTGAGATTGAGTTTGTTTCGCACTCGGCCGACTGTGGCGCTGCAGGTTTCTCGGTGTTGCCAACGTAACTGTCTAGTGTAAAAAATTAGCCGTTTCGGTGTCAGATTCATTGTCCCCAACTGTACGTGACTGTGAGGTCATACGGTGTGTGTATAACGTACATGTAGGTACGTTACACGTTGTACGTAGATTATCGTCGGCAATATTCAGCCACTGACGTCTGCACGAATTCTTACAGTTATAAGCGAATGTAAAAGAAACAGGGAAGGAAGAAAGAGAAACAGAAAAACGGATGGAGAAAGAGAGAAGGTAAACAAACAGAGTCTATATCTAACTAGGTGAACCTGAACGTGAAACAGGAAGTGCAGTATTCAAGCCATAATCGAGTGTCATTGGTATTCTATTTATACGCAGTAAAAATCGTTTTACATAGCGGTAAAACAAAATTGGCCACGTGCAATTTCAATAATATACGAATATAGAAATAACGTTTAATTGTAAGACTTGCGATTAAATTTATCCAAGTTAATTCAGCGTGAATGATTGTTAAAATCGATTTCTTCGTACTGGCTTGAAAAAATCATGACTTATCAAGCAAGTGTACATCATAGAAATAGGGAAAGGATACAATCTTTCTGTTTTTCAACCTAGCTCCGCCTTAATAGCATATATAGATATGCTATAAAATATATTACATACTTGAAAAATAAATATGAAAACAAAAGTAGAAAGAAAGAAAGAAAATACCTGTAAAGAGAGGAAGGAAAATCAGGAGTAAGCGATCCGTACAAAGGATAGAAAGGCTCCGTACACACTGTAGCGTAAAGGCCTTGATGCAGAATACAATGCGCAATGCTGCATCTTTGTCTGTAGCTTTATATGCATATAACATTTAGTATATATTTAACTCACACCGATATATTATAATAAATTTCATTTGAACCTTGCGAAACTTCGAGAACGACGGGAATTAACGGGAAACAATTTTTCTTTTTCGCGTCTTGATCATATTGAAGTTTGGCAATGTATGCATCGTGACGATTCATGCCGAGGAAAAACCGTTATTCCGCCATTTTGGAATTGCCTGAAATTCGGTAAACCGTAATAAAACAAAGTACACTAAAATTTCGAAATCTTACTTCCTGAAAAAACGTTGCAAGATTTAAAAAAATAGTGATTTTATTTTCCCCCAAAGTTTCGTTACGACAACGTTACCAGCTTCAACCTCGTGCTTCTTTTAAAAACTTATTCCAAGTTTCGTCGTATGAAAATTAAAATTCGCATACTTACACATGACTAATGTATAAACTTGTAACTGGGTATATTATAATATAAACGTAAATTGCGTATAACCGGCGTCCACGGTCACCCAGCTTTCGAAAATTCTCGTAACGGTTTTATGCGCATATTATATACATATATACAAACAGATATGCGAATTCAGAGTCGAAGTAAGCGAAATCGGGCTTCGATTATAGGTCGTAAAATCGATTTGTATCCCTGTATAAAGCGTAGAGGAGAAAAAAGAAGTTTCGAAAATCGTTGCGTGTTTTAAATATGAACAAAGTCTTTACGACGGAAAGAAACATTTCATTTTTACAAAGAACGAAAGAAAGCAAAAATAAAACGTACCTACATGTACATGTAGTACATCTACAATAGATCGAATATGTAATGTGCATAATGTACAAGTGTACGTTAAATTGTACGAAAAGACAAGAAATTCAATCAATCAATTAATCAATCAATCGACGATAAGGATATCTTAATTAAATTTTGTCCCCTATACGGTAGTAAGAAAAAAAAAAAAATAGAATTTAAGGCATCAAATCGAATGAAAAATCTAATTTTTAACTTCTGTACCATTATGTATGCATACAGGTATATATGTGTATATATATTTATACAATATGTACACAAGAGGAGGGAAAGTTGACGTCTAGACGCACGACACAGCAGAACGGTGCAACATCAATGTCACGTCACGTTGCGTACAGTTTTAGTACATAAAAGCAGCACATATGATATACGTGTGGGGATGTGTCGTATGTACGTACATATTATCATACATACACGATACGAGCAGCTGTTCAACTGTTAATTTAAAATCACCCGACGAACTAGCGTCATCTCATATGGCAGCATAATATGAAATTAACCGCCTCTTCTTGTAATTCAAAGTCATTCGTTCGTTCACTCGTCGCTTTATTCCATCGTGTTGTACGTAATCTAGATTCTCTTTTTATCGCACCGATAAATAACAGATAAAGATTTCTGGGAAAGGTTTTACACACAGAGACGTATAATAATAATCGGCAGTGAAAAGGGATGAGAGAAAAAAAAAAGCCAAACAAGTAAACATGCAAAAAGAATAAATTCAATAACGGTGGAAGAAAAAATCGCTAGAAGAATAGACACAGAGTATATTAATTTTTGGACTTTTCTTTCTTTTTTCTTCCATCAACGTTGAATACAGACTTTTTTTTTATTCCACGTCGTTTCACTATTAATTTTCTTTCGTTCTTTTTTCTCCTACGTCCGCACTTCGGCGTTATTAACATTTTTTCATATTCGGTTTTTCGTTGTTGTATTTTTAATTTTTTACAATTTATCACGAGGCAAGTAATTAAACGCCACACCGCTTATCGTTAGCCTTGATCAATCAGTCTCGCCAAATGTGTGCAAAGAGGAGAGCAAGAAAGCAAGAGAGCAAGAGAGCAAGAGAGAGAGAGAGAGAGAGAGAGGGCAAAATTTCAACGGTCGTTCTCTCGCGGTTTAAAATCTTTCGGTTGCGAATACGTTACACTGCATATATTTATATATTATATACACGTTATATACGTTATTATATATTATATATATATATATATATATATATATACGTACGAGGAGCGTTCAAGAGGGGATAAACAGACATTCGTATCTATGAGCTGTGTGCATGCACGCACACACACACGCACACGCACACACACACACACACACACGCACACACGCGCGCGCGCGCGCGCGCGTATATAACGTACACTTGCAAAGTTTTTCGTTGTTAAAACAGGTTCGAAGTTACAATATATCCGCGTGCAGAAGTTCGCCGATATAAAATATTCTCAATTTATCGCGATCGTTGTTAATCGTTATTACATACACTCAATATTTCAATACAAAGATCGATTCGATTAAACAGTAAGTAATTGAAGTATATGTAACAATATAGGATCAAGGATAAATCACTGAAGGATAATATTGAAAATTAAGAAAAAAAAAAAAAAACAACGTTCCAAGATTCGAAAACTGCACGTGTATCACACAACTCTGCGATAATTATTACCAATGTATAAATGCTTTGTAACTTTTGCCTACGGACGCACACGCACGCATGAAATTGCAAAAATTTCGTTGACTTGCGAGGTTTTATATAGCAAAACGAAATGAATAATCCGCAACCGCATGCCACTGAAATTATTCTACATGTACGTATATATAATATTCCTCTTATATTTTTTTCAAATTTAAAATTTCATTATTCGAACGTGTTTTTTTTTTTAAACAATATAATATTTATGAAACACAAGATTCGGAATAAAAAAGTAGAAATAAATGACTAGAAATCGATCGAATCGGTAAAATTTTTAGGTAAAAACAATAATTAAAATAAAATTAAACCGCCGTTCAAGAATTTACACAAACATAGCATCATTTATAGGATATATGAGATTATATTTATACAGAGGTTGAAGGTTTGAAATTTTTCTATCTTATCGAAACAATTTTCCCTGTAATATGTGCATGAGTTGTTATTTATTTTTAGACACAAGTCACGTATAATTGATTATACAGTATCAAAAAATTATCGTCTTCGTTCCTATTTTTAATTTTATTTGTTTCATTCAATTTTTCTAATTAAATTAATTCGAAATTACGCGTAATTATTATTCCCAGTATTGCACAGATTATATATATATATATATATATATATATCTCTTCTTATTAGTCGCGCGTTAATATTACAGAATACAGAATATAATCTTTTGAAACAAAGGAGATAAGTGCTGAATATTCTTCAATGATAATACACAGGTACACATACACGTTATTGTTTCGGCATGAGAAGCAGCAGCGAGGTGGGGAAAAAATAAAAAATGAAACTGGCAATCAGGGCCCTACTGATTTTTTCTTACCGAGATAATTCCGAGCCTCTCGCTCTCTCATCGCATGTGTGTTAAGTATATTATACAGGTACATATAAGGTGGACACGTTTGATTGATGACCGAATTGAAAATCACGCAACGCCGTGTACTTCGATTATTATTTTATTTCTTAAACTTTATAATTGCATGTGAAAAAAAAATAAATAAATAATCGAAGCGGTAAATTGAAAATAAAACGATGAATTAAGAAGGTTAAATTATTAACGAAGAGGAAAATATAATTAATACAGTATATATACGTATAATAAATATCAAATACGTACGAATTATCAGTATTAGATTTTACATTTATGCCTGAAATTAGTGGGCGTGAATTTATCTGCACTTTTACGTATGTGTAATAAGAACAAAAAAACCTTTTACACATCATCCGATCGCTCGTGTTTATAATAATAGTTTCGTTATGCAAATAAATCAAATACACAATAAAAAGTGAATAATATACTAGATTGAAACAAATCCCGCGATATGAGAAGTTCAATAGACGCTTTGTGCTCACTACATTAACACGGAAGAGAGATCATAACCTCAAATTTTACGAGCTTTTGAGTGAGTTCCGAGAGCGTCCTGCATTCATCATGTACGAAGAAGGATAGAGGAACGGTAAACATGCATTATACGTACAGCCGAGAGGTTTCAAACAAGACAAAGAAAGAAAAAGAAGAAAGAAGGAAAGAGAGTGGTATAAAAAAGTTAGTGAATGGCGGAGTCGAGAGGCTGAATCCTCTGGAACATTGGCGTAGACCTCACGCAAAATAGCGTGAACAAAGTCCCTCCCTCCCTATTCTTTTTCTTTTTTGCCCCTCTTCGTCTGTCTGCATGGATTCTGGAGAAAAAGGGGTCGAAGTTGAAATTACGAATTTTCTCGCGGCGAAGCTTAAAGTAAAGAAATCAAACTTTGAAGAAACATCAAAGTTACGAATGGTCCTTAAGCCGACGCTCAAAGTTCATTTTGTTGTTTCTTCTAAGTTCGATTTCTTAACTCCAAGTTTCCCCACCAACTAATCCGGAATTAGTCGCTTCCGGAAATTTTCAAATTCGGGACTTCAACTCCGCCCCGGAAAGAGTTATACAGGTATAACAACGCGAGAGAAAGGCAAAATAAACAGCGTGTTTCGTTTGACCCGAGTTGCATCGTTGCGAGTTGCAATCGCTGCAAGGCTGCACGAGATTTTCTCGATTGCTATTCGAGGCAGCGTGCTCCACGCGTCACCAACGCGGAAAGAAAACCGATTTGCACGTATGCAATGTGTGATGTTACGTGCATGCATGTGCGTATTTATGCGACAGGCATGCGTGATGCGGCGAGCTGACATCGCACGCGATATACAAAAGCTACCGCAAGGCAACCTCGATTCATGCATATATATTTTATACGATCAACTGTGTTAAATGTAAATGCAGAGAGGAACAAGAGACGGAAACTCGGAACGTTCTAGCTAAAGAAAAGAGGGGTTATTAAGAGGGAAATCCATCATCTTCCGTCGCGCATTTCCGGTCTCCCAATACATATGTCTGGATATCTATATCTACTCGAGTAGGTGTAAGTAACGTAGCTCCGAGCGACAATGTGTGTGGGACACTATTTTTTCTTTTTCATCGTCATTTTTCTATCTATAATTCTAAATTCCGCGTGCAATTCCAAAGACGTTACATATCGTCGTCGTTCGGGACTAAAGGAGACTGGCTCTGATCTAGAATTTAGATTCTTGATTTCTCTCTCTCTCTCTCTCTCTCTCTTTTTTGATCCTATAGACGAAGACCGTCCTCTTCCTTCGCTCTCCTGCTTCTTCGTCTTCCATCCATCTTTTTCTCCAACGACGATGAGAACTGCGTGAAGGAAGTGATCGTAAAAAGAAACGTACGGTCGGTTGGTCGGTTCGTTGGCCGTGCGCCCAGACGAGGCTAGACGGCCGTTACACATAAATACATTCGTACAAGAGAGGAGGAGAGACAGAGAGAAAGATAGAAAGAGTCGAGTGATACTTATAAAAGAATTACGAGAGTCTAGACGGGACTGAGTCGCGTGTATATACCTACGTAACGCGAAAAAAAAGAGATGCCACTTATCGTTAGACTTTTCAAATCTGCGTCCGTGCGTGAATGTCGTTTTCCGATATCCGTTCATTTATTTATTTATGGATTGAAATGCATCAGAGACAAACTACATTGACGCAAAATCTATCGTTTATCCGTTACAGCAGAAGTTTTATCAGCTGTTCACGTATACATATACAGCTTTTTCAAACCAACAATCTTGTATCGAGTGAAATCGAAACTCTCACAGTCTTTCTTCACGGGATTTAGATATCCGATATATCCACTCGACTGTTGGTGAGGGTGCAACGAAGATCCTTAAAGATAATCCAGAGTCCGAGTAGGTAACCGGTTGTTTTTCGAACAGAGAGAATCGGCAGCGGTGTTCATCGAGAAACTGACAAGAGAGGAGGAAGAGGAGAGAACGATATAGGAACTACGCGGTAAGAGAGAAGAAAGGGGCAGTGATGAGATGAATGGGGTAAAGTAAAAAGGGAAAACGAGAGCCAGAGACGGGCTCTGTCCCCGAAGGCAAAGCCCTGGAGTGTCATGCGTGTCATACATGTGAGCGCGTTTCTCGTTGCTAAGCAACCAAAAAACATCAGCTACTAGCTGCCGCTGTCGCAACAACGATCGAAAAGGCGAAATGTCAATGCTAATGGTCTACGGTGTTTCGTTTTATCGAAATACGAGTTGAACAAACGAACATCTTCGTTCGAACATCTCGGAGCGCGAAGTTGGCCGCATATCGTCCAGCGTGGCGAGTATAAACGATACTCTCCAGTGTTTTGTTTTATCGAAATACGAGTTGAACAAACGAGCATCGTCGTTCGAACATATCGGAGCGCGAAGTTGGCCGAATATCGTCTAGCGCGGCGGCTACAAACAATGAAACGGAAACTATTGTATAATTATAGGAACCCAGACACAACATACTCTCCCCGGTAGGGTGGATACAATAACCTGGAAAATCCCTTTCGTATGAATAAAATTGCACAAATGCTTTGAAAGAAGTGAAAGAGGGCGGACGGCGGTTAGTTAAATTGGCAAAAAGTGATGTCAACTCACCCATATGCTCGAGGTCTATAATCGGGATCTCGCATTTGCTCAGAAGGGTCTCGCAGCCCTTGTTAACAGCAGTCGGTGCCGAAGAGCAGCTCATCTTGTCGTCAAAAGTCTTCCTCTTCTTCGTCGTAAAAGGCCGTCAAAACGATCGCAGCTGTAATAATTTCGAACGTTGACAAATGAGCGTCGTGCGCGCACGTTTTTTGTTTTCACGAACTTTGTTGATAAAATGAGGGGTAGAGGTAATGAAACACGGTGTCAATGCAGCGTGAATATCCAGTAAAATATCATAATAGGTATTAGCAGGAGTGGAAATAGTAGTGAAAATATCGACGGTAACTCAATCACTGAACAGCGTGTAATAAACTCCCTGTCGAAACTACTGCGGGGACCGACTCGAAGAAGCCTCTGTCAACCACCGCGAACGAAATCAAAAACAAACACATACACAGTACACACACCCACACACGTGCGCCCCACGAGTGATTTTCTTCAGGATCGGTCTGACCCTAGCGGTAGCCGTATGAGACAAGTTTATTGTGGGGCTGGTGGTGCGGCAGGTAGACGTGTACGTGGCTATGGACTGGTGGGCACATGCTATGCTGTCTGTGGGGCGGACGACTTGGAACTGAACTTACTCATACTCCTCATACTCACCGAACCAGCCGCGCGGAGTTAATCCCCCCCCCCCCCTTCACTGCCCCTCTCCCGCTTCCCCGCCGCCCCCTCGCCGAGCGGCGAGAAACGTGTTCAAAAACTCGAAAGCGACCTCGCTCGGCTCCAACCTCAAACGCATGCACAGCCAGTGGCGTAGGAGCGGAGAAAACCGAGGGACGCGTTGACCTCGCTCGTTTAAACGTATATATTCTGTACCCGTTTTTTTTTTCCTTGCAAACGAAAACCCGCTGCGAGACGTTTTCTTATCGCCTTTCTTTAAGAGTGGTTATTTCGCTTTTCCTGTACAGTAATTCGATATTTGTACGATATCGATCGAGGCGATGCATGAGATTGTACCGTCGAAATTAAGCAAATGGTTTTTTTTTGTTTTGTTTTGTCGTTCCTGAAAGTTTTATCGATACGTTACACACGGGATATTGTATAACATCGTTGGAATTTATTAACCTACGTATAATACACATGCTTGCCGATTTACCGAACGTAACATTACATCTTTATTACAGTATAATATACCGATTCGTAAAACTGAAACGATTCGATTTTCTTTTAACGACGCGTTTCAAATCTTTGAAGAAACACGAAATAGAAATAAAACATACGCATTCGGATCGATCAATTCCTATCGGTTAATTATGGAATCCGAGGAATATAATAGGCTGACTGATAAACGTTCGATTTTAAAGATGAGCAGTAAACTTTTATGGATTGTAGGATTTGTGTGTGTATATATGAACTGCAAAGAGAAGGCGTAAAATAAAAATAAAATGTATTTTAAAATCAGAAAAGTCAATCTTCCAAGAGATGTAAAACGCGGTCCGATTGTACACACATTATACGTACACGTACGCATACAGAAGGCAAGCGATATTACGAGAGTCGTTTTCTACGAACTGTATTTTTTTTATCCTCATTCTCATTGGTTTATTACAAGGAATAGCGGGCTGTAACAACTATATACATATATATGTCATTTAAGGTTGCTGTGTCTTCGGTTTACGTTTCATAAACCAAACGTGTGCATATTATGACTTTCAAACGTTTATTTCTTTACTTTTAACCGTGTTTATTTTTCCACACACTAATACGTCGACGAATCGATAAAATATTTTTAATTATCTCACCACATGACGTTCGTTAATCGTGTAGTTTCTACGACCTATTCTACGCGTTCGAAATTCAAATCAAGAATTCAAATTTCGAACATTATTAGCTACATGCATTAATAAAATTCTGACATTATTCTTATTATTCCGGTATTTTCTATTTTTCTCTTATATCATTTTCCTGGCAAATGCACTCCGGAGATTGAATAAACTATCAAATCACTAATTGCAATCTCGAGGTGTCGCAACGTCACGACTGTCGTCTGCATGCACCACGTCTCTTTCGGGTGATATTTAGAAGCGATGATATTTCCGTCTTCAGAAATTTTCCTGCTCGCGTATAACGAGGAAAGTGTATCGTTTTACGGATGTGTTTGTCGGGTATAAAATAAGATCGAGTATCTGTGTAGTAATATATGAAAGGATCGGATTTCTCAATGACCACTCTACCGCTTTACGTTATATGTATTCACCAAGCTGCTATTTGTATAAATGTCAAAAATATACGTTCAAGATCCATCATATACGTCGTTATAGGTGAAATTTTTGTTTCAAAAATATACTATATACATACAACGCCTGAAGTGTGAAGAGTCCGGCATTCCAGTGAAAATGTCATTCCCAAAACGTTCTTCATTGGATAGTATTGCAAGTATCGTGTAGAAAAAAAAAATACTTACAGAAGCTCGACTAACCAGAGAATTTATATTCCAAACGATCTACTGATCGTATATATAGAGATGTGTGTGTGTGTGTGTGTATTTTTTCATTTTCAATTTTATTATGAGAATTTAATTGCTCGCGACGTGATGGACTAGAGGGGAAATTATTCACCTAGCGGATCTTTTATACTCGTACTGCGTACGCACCGCGTAATAATAGAGTTGCATATAAGTAGAACCCGTGGTCGGCGACAAACCCGCAACAATGAGAACGATGTGCGGTGTGCAACTGCAGCGGCTTTGAAACGACCTGCAAAGACGAAAGCGTCGCCTTTTTACGAAACCTTCAATTCAAAGTTACAACGGTTCGACGATATATTCAACATTTTTTATAAATTTCAAGACAAACAGATATCTGCATGCGCAGATCTGCGATCGATGTCTATCACCGGGTTGTGAAACGAACTTTAGTTTCTCAAGACCATTTTTCGACATCCCCTTCGGACTAACCATCGATTTCCGACTCTTTCGAGATGCTTCAGTACAAAATTGCTAATCGAGAATTGAAGTGGCACGGATGAACAGAAAAAAAAACAAAACGTGAAAATCCGGAACGATTTAAAGAAACCCGCGTTGATAGACGTTCTATTTTCTAATTTCGCGCGCGGCACTCTTGCTTCTTTATTTGTCCATCTTTTTTTGTTTGCTGTTTTCTTTTTTTTATTTCTCATATACTTCATAAATTCATGTACATACACCGCAGGTATGGTATATTTATAGTGGTGCTGCCGGTATTTATTTATCAATTTATTTCGTTAGGATATTGATGAAAAATGAATCAGCAATGATCGCGAAGAGTTATATTTAGGCGAGCGACATGACGCGATAAATGACGACCGACGATTTATTCATATTATAATATTTATTCCCACAGCTTTGCACCGCTGCAATAACTTTCGCACTGTAATACTCGACTCGTTGAAATTGATAAGAAAACGTCGTCTGAATTCCCCTCACATTTATTACTCAAGCTTCTTATTCCTTTTGCTTAATACACAATATTATTATGTACACTTACATTATTATAGGTAGCCCAGGAATTATCTCACTGCCAATTTCTGCGCCCTGCACGCTGACAAACAAGAAAAATATAGATAAGATATGTTGGAAAAAATATAATTATTTCTAAGCAAAACAAAAAATATCTCTTGAAAAGAAAGAAATAAATAATTAAACTTGTCCGAATGAATAAATCAATGAAATAGCAACGTGCTTCAAGTTTATTTCTACATATTATACCAACCTCATCTAAGTTTTGTAAAAAGTTGTATAAAAGTATATTCCCTATATTCTCAAATTCGATAATACTTTGGGATTGTCCTTCTACGCCGATCACTGAACAAAGCCCACTGGGTTAAATTCAAGAGGAGACAAATTATTGAGGATCGCGGTTCTGCAGTTCCTCCGGTCTCTGGATGTTTTCGCGTCTGGCAAGGAATCGAGTCGCGTATAATACTGAGTCTCTGCATCTAGCACGTGAATGAATAGCCGAACCGATTTTCCCCCTCCAAGCAGTTCCCTCGCCGTGTTTATATCCAATTTAAACGCAGGTCAGCCAATCGTTAACAGTGCATATGTACAACATTATATAAGTTGATGAAATTTGTCACATTGTGAAGCTACAAGAGTATTCGTCCCGCCCACCAACGCTGTTCTCTTATACCTATATAGGTATCTACGAAGCCATTATCTCCTCGTTAGATCTTTGATGGTATAATTGATATTATTTTCTAATCAAAGAAGAATTCATCGTGCACATTACCCTGCCACCGACGTACGCAATTCTTATCGCAATTAAGGAGTTAGAAACCGAGACCAAGGATTTATAATTACTCGCGATTCGCGGGTCTTCCTTTACCGCAAAATCCCCGACGATAACGATCGTTCCGAATTATATTCCGCCTCAACGGCGTCTTTGTACGTATGTACATTATACAGATTAATTTGTAGAAAAATAAGGCAATATTATATATATTCAGAGACGGATAAATAAAGATATGGATACGATCGGATTATAGACTCCAGGTTCCATTTCAGGGTTGAAATTGCAGTTTTTCAATATCGAAATAGGCCTCAGCCCCTAATTTTTCAACAAATACGCAAAGATTTCCGAATCAGATAACGTGCTCATACTCGATATATGTGTATATACTATATATGTATGCTTTATAGATAAAATACGTGTAGATACACAGAATAACATCGATCAGCGGTTGTAGACGCCTCCATATAGATCGTTATTTATCAACAGTTACGAGTTAAAATTAATTAAAAACACATTCACACCGAACGGTGTGCTGAAGACACGGTAGATAATTGACCGACGCCATTATCAGCAGCTTCGTGCAGCGCGGTGTATGTATAAGTGAAAAGTATCGAAAAATCGATTGATCAAGCCTTTTACGATATTATTGCGTTGTGCCACAGGTATAGAGGTGTCCTTGCATCGGGCGCACGCAATCTCGTGCCGCAGACTAGCAGGATATAGGTATAAATAATTATAAATCTCGATGCATCGGCGCTGCGGGAAGCGGAGAACTCACTGCAGTTTATCAGCTTCTCTCTTAATTCATGCCGCGTACGACGGCTGTCGAAGAAAACGGAGCATGGCTGATATTCTATCGCCCACGCAGCCCTTTAATCTCGTAGCTCGTTCTTCATACCGAATTTATCTACCTCGGTGGATTAATTTATCGGTATTGAATCCGTGGCTGCAGCGAGGCCGCAGAATCAGGTTTCCGCCCTCTGTGATCCACACTGCAGTCCTTCACTTCTTCTCATACATCTATTGATTTTTTTCTTCTCTCACGATCTCATATGGCAATATGCGTGTGCACATAATAAATAACGTACCTACATATCCATCGGAAACCGGTTATATATAGGCATATATCTGGCTTGCAAATTCTCGTAAATTCACGTACGCGAGATTCGACTGGAGAATGAGATCAAAGGAGCAAGAATTATAACGCCGGTGAAATTCGTTGCATGATCTCTCGATCTTGGATCTGTTCGCGGATTCCTGACGTAGATCAAATTGGTATCGCGATCAAGACGGCTCGAATTAAGTGACGTCAACTCGGTCGGACGGTGCGTTTTTGGCCGCATCGTTTTTTCGGCACTCGATGCTCGGTGTGAAGACTCGGCCGAATTCTCGCAGCCCCGCAGCCGCCGTTGCACCGCGTCCTGGCCGATGTCTTCTTCGCGGAACTCGTCTTCGACTTTCCCGAGGACGGAGGCGGCGACGGTGACGAGCTACTGCAGGAGCCGGAACTCCGGCTGGATATCGTATTCAGCTTCCCGTTTCTTCTTCTGTTCTTTGCTGCCGACGAGTTTGCACGATCGCTACAAGGCGAGGTGTTGCCGGTGGAGCTTAAATTAAAGAAAGGCATTCAATAGGACCAATATGTCGAGTGTCTCTTAGAGTAGGTACAATTGTTACAATTGTTAGTAAATAGGCTGCAGGGCTTCTACACCACCAAAATTTTCCCAAGTCTCTAAATCGACCCACTCCGCACATTTCAAATTTACCACTTTACCCCCGCTTCCACATGTCGAGTACTTTTGCGCATTCCGCCTGCACACATTTAAAATTTCCACCACTTGCGCATGCATCGTAGATCGATTTGGGGACTTTGAGAAAGATTTTTTGTGGTCTAGAAGCCCTGTGCAGTATAGTTGAAACTCGAACAGGACCACGAAGCGAAACAATTAACGAAACATTAATCTACCTCACGTACGATGTACTGGATTGATGATCAAGCAGCGGGCACACAGACGGACATTTTTCCGTGCATTCGCAGAGGGATGGACAATCCGATCGAAAAGGTCTCTTGGCGATCTGCGGAGAATCGGAGTTATAACGATGGGGGTTCAATTTAACAACGTGAACACTGTTTTACTAGTACCGTGCGATTAATCGATTAATCGGCGGTTTCGATTCATATACCGATTAACCGCAAGTTCGATTAATTGATTAATGCAAAACTTTCGAATGATCGATTAGTTGCAGAGCACCAGTTTTTAAACTTCCAAACTTGTAACGGCCTACTTTTAGCACGAGGATGGCTAGAAGAATCTGCGTGAGGACGAGGAACGCGGAAACGCAGTAGGCGAGTGCGGCACTGCGGAAAACCAGACGGCTCAGGACTTCGGCGCAACCTTTGTCGTTTATGGTATCTGCGTTCATGGTAAAATCCATGTGAAAACAGGGTCTCATCGATCGGAGTCTGCAGCAGCTGAACGGCACCGCCATGGACCGGAGATCCTCGTCAGAAATCCTCCGCTGACTCGACATCTCGTCCCGCGATGCATAGTCCGCTTTCTGTTGACAGTGGTAGAGAAGGTTGCAGTTATAGTATACTAGGTACAAAACACGACATAGGACGGCTCACACTCGGTCTCGTGTAAAAAGGCAAGAAACCGGATATGCTGAAAGAACACGGGCAAATTCTCACCTGCCAATCGAACGCGATCCAGTCGCTGTAGCCGGCGTGACCACAGCACTGCAAGGTGAACTGGAGCTGGTCGATGGTGGTTTTGTGCGACGATTCCTCCGCGTAGAGCATCATCGAGGCGTTGAAAACACCGGCAATATCCTCCCGCCGTATGTTGAGGTAAGCACCGAAAGTCGCGATAACGGCGGCATTCATCAGGGCGCAGAAGAGAACCGCGATTGATAGGCACTTCAGGAGCCCTTTGAGACACCGGTAGCGAGGTTCCCGTCGTCGCCTGTTATATCGATAAGGTTTAACGAACGGTTGGTGTTGAAAAGGACCCCGCAGAATCTTTGTGGAAATTGGCTGGATTTACAGTATGTTACTGGTTTTGGGACTTGTATCCATGAGAACTTTTAATCGGGAGGATATGTACTATAACATACTGGGAGCCAATTTCCATAAAGATTCTGCGGGGCCCTTTGCCAGGAACAGGTTGAAAACTATGCCGTTGGGGAAAAATTGCGTTTTGTTATCGGTGCACAGTGAGCGAGATAGATAAATAGTACAAAGCCTGCGCTCGAGTGTTTTACGCTTCTAGGAAGTCGGGGAAAAGGAAACGAGTCATCCAGCTCAAACACACGCGTTTCACGTGCAGAGCGGCTGATGTGGTATGCATGAATGTTGATGCTGATTGCGATTCAGTCACCGCAGGACTCACAACGCTACCGAGAATCTTTGAATTTCCCACTCTGCCCGGAGATAACGTTTGTTAACTCGATAGTGTTTGTCTTTACTTCTGGATTGCGAAGACTGTGGCGAAGGCTGCCGGCCCGCCTAGACAGGCGGACACTACCGTCAGGATCAGGGGTACCAACCCTCCAGCGAATCGGATCACGTTCCACTCGGCAAATATCCCCACGGCAAGAAGGAAGAGACGTTTCCCTTCCAAGATACCGAGTCCAACGGCTATCGCGTGTCCGGTTTCGACTTCCCACCCGCACTCGCAGCTCACTGCAGCTTCTCGAGGCTTTTCAACGGGTTTTAATCTCTTCGATAAACCGTTGCACAGGCACGCGATACCACCCATCCGTCATTTGTCGTCTCGAATTTGATCGTCAGCCGCGGCTGAAAGTCTTCCTAGCTGTTGTGGCACCAATGGATTTTTTAATAACTGCAGGAAATATTAAAGCGAATTAAATCCACTTGATAAGGGATCGTAAACGTGAAAATTTGTTCAAAATCGAAAGTTAAATTCCATGCTTTTATTATTCTGTGCAGAACACTTCGGATAGAGGTTGAAATGCTGCGTAGTTAGAATTAATATCGGTTTTGCGTCGACATGCATAACTGTCGAATAATAACACATATGCATTATATACATACCGAGGCTGTAATTGCGCACAGCGATTAAACGAGCGAACGATCGAAAACGTTACATCGTTACAAGTTACGTAATTGTTTCTGCTGCAGTATACTGTGCAACGGAATTGTTACCAATGGTTATTACCTTGCGTCGCGCACAGATGTGTACAAGTATAATGTACATATTGTATACATACGTATGGCTGCGTCACTTTATGCGTAATTACATTTTTCCTATACGGGGTTATATACATCACATGAATTATACCGAGACGAAACACGATACCCGGTGCATTCAGTGCAGGTAAATATTTACTCCGCTACTTTATAGCTCGTCAAGTCACGAGGGTAACGAGTGAGCTCGGTAATTACAATATATCATTTTGCCGCATGTATGTGGTATCAATTAATTAAAAAATATATCATGTTTAACAAGAGCGAAAAATCAAGTAATAATGAAAAATAATTATAATGCAGAGCCATGACATTATAAACATACGCAGAGTTGGGTATTGAATATACATATATATATATATTTTTTTTTTTTGACATAAATTTTAACCCAAATAATATTACTCTTACCGCTATCCATCGCACTATGCAGCTGCAATAGACTGAGATTTATCACTCAACTGTGATAACAGCGCAAGGATCGATCAAATTTAATCTTGATATCTGTTTCAGATACCTATAGAAATGTGAGAATGAAAGAATAAAAACGTCAGCTCGTCAACGCGGATGTCACGATCTGTCATAGACGATTTTGCTTTGTTTCTATGAATACGGAGGGATCATCGCCTCTGGATTAGCGAATTTTGTTTTTTATTTTCAAACACACCGCCAGATCTGTTTCGGCTAGCTGCGTGTGAAACGTCGGCGAGATTGAAAAGCGAGACGCGTCATCGCCTCGATAGGTCTTTAAAGAACACCTGTTTTGGCGCCGGATATCAGATTAGATCTTTGTTACTGTCATGTGTACAGTGCTACGTCCAGAATCGCCGATAAAAATAAAACTCGAATGAGCTACACACGTTTGTATAATTGTATTTCTGCAACGATCTAACGTATAGCTATACGGTAACTTGTGTTTATCCAAGTTCCGAATTGAGTCTCATACTTATTGTTAAGGAAAATAGTCGACTTATTATTGTAGAGAAAAAGATACCGTACAAAAAAAAAAAAATACAAAAATAGAAAAACACATAGGCGAAGCTCCAGGATTAACTCAAAATACAGGCTTCGTTCGAACGATTTTTGCATGTATAAAACTGTATTACAGTGCTATAATAAACCTTGTTTTCCGTAGGCTAAATATCTAAGTATACATAGGTATAAGGTACATACGAACACACATTTTTACAACTAAAAATTAATTGTTTCGAGTATTATTAATAAAATTGCAGGTACGCAGATTGCTTTTGTTTCCGTTACGTTTCGTTTTACTTTTTCCAACGTCACGACTGTAGTGAATTTTTTTTTTTTTTCCGTCAGTACTGTGCACTATATGTTATGACTCTGCCAAATTTTGCAAATTTCGGGACGCAGAAGCAGGGAAAAATCGCTGAGATCATGTTCAAAGAAATCATCTAGGAAATTTTCTGTTTCCCTGCGACAGCCTCTGCAATTTCTAAAATAAGTATTTTATATAAAACTTAACAAATTTCCACATTTCCAGACGTAGGATTGCCTTATTTTGAAGCTGTAAACGTGAGCTTCGTCACGCACCTCATTTCGGACGCAAATTCATGTATATATACAGTATATATACAGATTTCCAAAAGAAAAGGAATTTCTACCAGGTACTGCTTATACTACGGTTAACTTTGTCAATCGATTTGCATTTTATAAATATTGACTTGAGATCGCTGCTTCCCGAATACAAGGTAGGCAAGAAACGGCCAATGCTCGGTAAGAAATATCGAAAGTCTCATCTGTGCGTTAAAAAATCCTCGAAATATCGGCGACCACCATAAAGACGTTTGCAATAGGTTTTTGTGCACCCAGGTTTGAAAGCCAAGCAAGAATTTGCTGTAAGACGACATTGATGAAGTATCTAAAACGTAAAAAAAAAAATAACATTATTTACCTCGCTACAATCCTATAAATATAAAATAAACACAAGTGTAACATAGTTCAAATGACGCAATATTCAAGGTTTCCGTACAACTCGATCAACTGCCGACAATTTCCTCAGCAGCGTAAGAGCGTAAAAGAAAAAAATGAGTAGAAAACTTTTTGAGGCAACTGGACTCACCCACTTCAAGGGAATGATTGTTGTTAGAAGTGGCGGACATAGCGAGCCGATAAGTAATGGCGGTAAAAGCGTCGGGATCAATCTGCGGGCTTATCGACCAAACTCCCTCAAGAAGAATTTGTCGCATTTTCTCAAACTCTGGTCTCTTCGCTGCGAGACAGGGCAGAAATACTTCGTCGAGAATCCGAGCGCAGAGAGCCTTCGTCTCTTCTACCGATCCCGTGCAGATATTGAACCTTTAATAAGAGGGAAAATCGATTATTTGTTAAATATTTTTGATAGATATATCTTATTGAAATTGAAGTAGTATAGTATACTGATATTATTACGTGTTTTCGTCTGTTCTTAATTTCACGTTTATTTCTATTTTGCACGATATTATAATCTCATTGCTGTGGCTCCATTTACTTCGTTTGCGAGTAGAAATCAACGAACAACTTATATCTAACTTGTTTTTTAAATAGAAACAAAAAAATTAACGTATATCTAACTTGTCTTCTAAGCTTAAACTGCTTATATACGTATATAAATTTTTTTCTTAAACCTTCCCGGGGATACGGATTGGATAATTGAACTGAATTGAATACCTCTCCTCTATCCCCAGCATGCTTCCAATGACTCGCCAGAGGTGGATAAGCCCCTCGAGGTCTTTCCGAGACACCGCGACGCCGAGTTCGTCGCCACATAGGATAGTGAATCCGATGAACCCGAACTGAGTCACGGCCATATCAAACTGGGAAATCCGATTTATACCCGCTTCGGATGCTCGCTTGGAAGCAACGCAGTGTTTCCTCCTTACGTTTTTCAAGGAGGCGAAGAACCTGCCGACGAATAAGAAAAAACTCAAATTACGATCGTCATAAATTACGTACGGGTAGGGGTAAAAAGAACTAGAATCGTCGATTGATAGAAGGAACTTTGGCGAAAATCTGATTCATAAAAATTTTAAATTAGAAAAGTCTAACTATAGAAAATTGTAAAAATAGCAAGGCAAAGTACAGATTGACAAAATATGAAAAGGTCAAAACATAGAACGGCAAAATCGAGAATCTGTATACGATTCTATGTTCTGACCTTTTTATTCTTTTACTTCTTCACACTTCGACTTTCAATTTTTTTAAATTGTACAAATTAAGTTTGCGCTTCGTTAAAAATTCGATATTGTGGTCCTGAAATTGTTTGATCTTTCTACATTTTTACCCCACCCCCGGTAGAAAGGGAGCAGAGGATCTCGACCCTTTGGCAAAAGGCAGTGAACTCGGTGTTACGGGGTATTGGATTCTTCGTTTTGCGTCTGGAATTCTGTCGCTGTGGCTACAGCCCGTGGCTATATTTAGAAGCAGCTCAAAAATTCGTGGAATTGAAAATGGAAGAAATCCGATGATACGGATAGAGTTACGAAGCAGTTGGGAATAAGCCGGGCGGCCAGTCGTGAGGCTGCAGCATTCACGTATGTGTCCTGATTACTTGCGAGTCTGACCTTATTTGGACGGGTTAAACCCACCGCAGCCTCTCCTGCTCGATTATCCGTGATGTCGTTACACTGGAAACTTCATCTCGATCTACGCGGATCAAGCATTAATGTATGCAAGTATTTGTACGTATTCTTTTCTCAAACGATTACGAAACTCGGAAATTCGTAAACCATGTTTCAAAAACGCAGGACGTCAAAATCGTTTGTACATGAGAAATCGAAAAAAAATTCAGGTAAAATATACGTTGAAATATTTTGAAGAAAATTTCTCTTTACTTATCAAGTATTCATCGCACTTCTTCCGACAAAATTACAAAACAAAATTCAAATAATGTTTCGGGGGAAAAATAAACGCGCCCAATTTAAACTGGATTCAGCACAATGAATATGGGTAATAGTGCGGGATTCGTTTACAGATGGCGCTAGTTTACGGGGCAATCACTGTGAATCCCCAATTACCGTACGCCTGCAAGTAGGCAAACAGCATTGCCAATAACGTTCTCGTCTCACGGAGGCTCAGGTATTTTTAATTTCAGGATCCTCCCACACCATGAACCCAAAAAAACTGAATTATAGAACAATGAAAGGAAGACTGAAAGTGTTTTAGAAATCTGAACATTGAAAATCTCTTCTGCACTTACTCCTTTTGCTTTTCCGGTTCCCGTTCGTACCATATGAAAGTGTGAAGAATCGTTGAAACATATCGACGAAAGGCTGTGCACGGTGTTCCGCTCTGTTTCGTGAATATGAGAATATCGAGGATGGACGGTACGGCTAGAAGCGATAGAAGACCGGCAAGTTTTGCGACCATCATCGTGAACACGTTGTTGTAAAAGACAGTCTGGCCCACCCGGAATTTATCCGCATCGTAGTAGGCGGGTAGATCCATTTCCGGTAATTCAGAGTCGGCCATTGTCTTCGATCCGACTTCAACCAGCAACCGGAAACGCTCCTCGACTACCTTTTCTGCAATATTGTGTTTAGATGTCAATATTAAAAAAAATTTCATGAAAATGAACATCTGCGGACTCGGTAACTTGGAAGAAAAATAAAAACCAAAATTAGGAACTGGTTTTCGCTCGGTGTTTCGAAATTTCAACAAGTTTCGATACCAAACGAGTTCTTAACGATATTAACCGATAAAACTGGATTCTTCCCAAAAGAAAGAAAAACAGTTGACCCTGTGTCTGAATGGGAGTCTGAAATGTTATAACCGAAAAAAGAGAAGAATATAGTTATAATCGGCTAAACATCGATTCTTGAAATGTGGAAAGAACAGAGATTTTACGACATTTTTTGCGTGACAAAAATATTCGCGTACGGCTTGAATGTGAATTTTTGTTACCTTCACAGGCGAAGGAGCATATTAACATACACAGAGAGCAAAAGTCATGTGTCAACAGCGTTCTGTTTCCAAATAAATCAATTTGACATTCACGGAGTCGCGTCGAGTCCGCGAACGTGGGTTATGCCGATTGTATAATGCGCCGATCCGTGCGATTTCCTTGGAGAACGTAGCACAATTTTGACTAATTTGTATTCAGAGTTTGTAAAAGACGGTACATCTGTACCGATTGCTAGCGGCATGTTGAATCGTACGTACATAGTTTCTATGATGTGCTCAACGATCGATCTTATCCGATCGCTGACATCTGTTTAAATATGCAAATCAGCCGGATCCGATCGATTCATTGATCAACACAGGTGTAGACATGTATAGTGACGATGGGTGACACAAATTTCGCGAACCGCCATTCGTGGATTAATTTCAAATGATCGAGTTTCAATGATTCTTAATCGAAGAGTAACGGAAGTATAACACAGTTAAAACGAGTATCGGTGAAAAAATTCTTTATCCTCAGGCATATCTTCAGTTACGCTCTGAATGGTCGCATAAATAATTACAGTTGGTTTTTAATACCAAGTAGAAACAATTGAACCTATAAGGGTTTTTACTCAAGAGAGAGGAAAGGCACATACAACAGGCGTTGGACATGTGAGCCAAGGTCTGTTGTAAATGATTGGCAAGTTACGGAATGCACTTCTACAGAAACGCGTATGTAACGTGTAAACGTGTAACAACACAAATTGGCGGTAACATGCAATGTACACGTATCAAGGTATCCGGCGTGCTAATCACTTCCAAGTTCGAATCACAGCACATCGAAAATCGCGCCGAATTATACGAATTCAAGAAGTCTCGATTTCGAATTTAATAACTTCCCGTTAAATAATTTATGTAACGTTTATATACAATTCGGTCTAAGAATCGGTCGTAGACGTAAAAGAATTTTGTCGCAAAATAGAAATTTCTCATCTCAACTGCGTTTCCATCCATTTTTCACGCGTTCATAATATTTGTCCGCGCTCAAAGTGAAAGAGTGTCAATCGTCGGAGATCGAGGATCAAGCTTCACGCTTCTTGCACAATTCTTACGAAATACTCCAATCGCCGAGATTCTTCGCCTAGCCGTATAACACAATATTGTTGCTTGTAATTCTCGCGTGTTTTTAGTGAAAACTTGTATACCAATGCACGAGTTTTTCTCTGATGTTCGAATGATTTTTGTCAAATCTGGAAAACGAGGATTCAACCAGATGAACTCGGACAACGACGGAAATTTCGTATAAAATAATGTACTGTGAGAGAATTTTTAGTTCCGGTTACCGCTCGGTCCTTAACTTTTTTCATTTATTACCACAATCGAAAAATATAGTTCTATGTAGAAAATGAAAATTAGTTTTCTAGCCGTTTCCGGAAAGTCTGGTATCCGTTACTATTCTTTCTCATTACGATCACTGTTGCTAGATTTTCTTGCAACTGTTGCGAAAATTTAACGCTCGTGCAACGATAAATTGACGTTAAAGCCTCGTTTGACTAAAAAAGTAGAGTAAACCTCAGAAACTGATTTTGCGTCGCAATTACCAAAAAAGGATCGACGATAGCGTAAAATGGTTAAGCGTACCTCGTTTTTCGTAATACCAACGATATTCAGACAGATTTTTTAACGATACCTGTTTTACTCAATTTTTCTAATTACTACAGAAATGACGCAATGAGCGTTTATAGATTTTCAGGCTATCATCGACGCTGTGATCGAACGAATGAGAGTTCGATGGCTACACCGACTGCCGACAAATATGCTATACATACACTGACCGAGCGCGTTACACATCGACTACACCGACTGACCTGTATTCTCGGGGTCCTGTTTCTCCCTGAACATGGCGATGTTGGCGTTCTAAAGCTTCCTCTTCTTTGAAACTTCTGCCGAGCCCAAAATTGCGAAAGGTTTTAAAACCATCTGAAGACTGCCTCAGAATCAGTCTTCCACGATCGTTAATACCGTTTTCAATATCGAACGTAGAGACGATCTTATTGCACGCGGATAGACGGACGACCGAATCACCGAAAACTACGCCGAAACGTTGAATGAAATGCCGGATCACGCGAATGTCCGCGTTTTCGACGTGACAACGGTCAGTTTAAGTTGAACGAGAGAGCTGCTTCTGGTGCTGTTGAGGCTGCCCATCGACTTCACACAACGGTAACCCCGGCTAGGTACCGTCTCTCTAAGCCCATATGACCCCTCTCCATTTAAAATTGAACGAAAGGTGTTTTCCCGTCGGCGGGGGTCTCAATTTGTTGGCCGGCTTTTGAGCGAATAAAGCATCGCTCTTACCGAGGATGAGAACAAGGAAGAATTTCTTTTCCCGGTGATAAAAGAACGTCGGAAGATTAGCAAAGTTTCCGGATTGATTTTTTTATTTTCTTGTCTATCATCCTCGGGTTTGTCATCAGTCATAATCAATAGCGGATTTTCTAAGGTGTTGTCGGAAGCTGGAGAGAGCGAGCGGATCTAAAGACGCAATGACGGAGATTTAAATGCGAATTTTAGTTGCGATCGGAGTTCGAGATGGAAAAATGAAAAATCAAAGGCTAACGAGCGATTTGCGAAAGGGAAAGTATAGAGTGTCGTCCTCTAATGATATTACAATAATATCGTCGTGCGCATCGCCACGTTTGCTCCGATTGCGTTGTTGTATAAGTTCCTGTCAAAAGGAGGGGGAAATTTAACGTACGGTTGAAGCGTTGGAAATACGAGTGAAAGTTCTTCGTCACACATATACAAATGCTCACACACTTTCGTAGATCTAGACACGAGCGTAATATGGATGAATGTTCCGGGCGAAGAGCATAGGTATATAATAAAAAATGTAAATTTAGTAGATCCGCAAAGTTGATCGTTTCGTTTGTCTCGGTGTGTATAAATCGTCAGGAATTTTGACACAATATAAAATAGCAAAAAAAAAAGGCCAAAAATTTTGATGTGAAACAGAGATTATCAATTTATTTTTCATACTTTAGAATCATCAATTTTATACGAGAAATTGTTGAAACGATTCTCACATGAGGATTCTCGACGGTTCGAATAACTTTGAAAATTTTTATTTTTTTATTAAAAAGAAACAAAAAAAAAAAAAAGTTCTAGTATTTGAATAGTAGTAGTAATAATAATAATAGGAAAAAAATATCCTGTTCGAATACGCATGAAATTCGATAAACTCTGGTATAAAAAAGCCTATATGTGTTGGCGTGCACGATTTATAAAAGTGTTTAGTGTGTATTTTTATCTATGCTGTACAAGCGACAATGACAATAAGAGATAGAATTATGCAAAACGCATAATTGTATGAATATTTATGTAACACTGAGTTACAGAATGGCAAATTGACATATATTCACCGCACGCATGCCGAATATTTTCTTATTACGTATGATTGTAATTACTGTAACAGATCGATTATGTTTACATATTTACACGTATGAGTGCGAAAATAAGTTAGGATGAGTCAATTTAATACGTACGTGATACATTTTCTCGAGAAAAAAAATTCGTGTATTATAGAACAACAACAACAACAACAACAATAATAATAATAATAATAATAATGGATGATTAAAAGTAATAATGAGATTATTACCAGCGTAATGATATCGAATAACGTCAATACTGCTAATACATTATGTCTAGACTTATATTATCTAATAGTGATGATAATAACTTAGTATATAATTATTGTGAGCGGGGTGCAGCATGTTTGTTTTAAAAACGAATTATTTCTTAAAACTGTTCAAATAAAAAAAAAATAATAATAATAATAAAATATATACATACATATTTAATTGATCGATTAAACGTCGTAGAAATAATTTCTTTCCGATACAAAATTAGGATAAGAAATGATTTCTACTCAAATATATGTATATATACCAGAAAGGGGATGTTCTGTGTAAGAGCCTGTGACTTATGCATATGTGGACAAAGTAAACGAGTTTTCCAACGGATTTTCACAATATTACTAAACTACCATTATTATATGTATATAATTACAGAGTGAGATCTTAATATCGTGTGAGGCTCCCGATATAACTTATATATTATACATGATATTGAAGAAGCACCCGGTATGTTTCACGCATAAATTATTTGATCAACGAAAACTAAAAGATTGTATACTGCGTAATAATAACAATAATAATAATAATGATAATAGTAATTAGTAGTAGTAGTTGACGAAGTTCGATTATTAGGACAATAATGATATAAATAAGTATAATTATACTATGCGAATGATCAATGTTGGTATGGACTATAATTGCAATTATTAAATATGAAGCGGTACAAAAGAAATAAAAAAAAAAAAGTCGAATAAAAATTATTTTCCGCTGAAATTAGATGGCAACTTTTGTAATATTTATTGTTGGTACGAGTCAAATTTGGTGTTTAATCGAAATTAATATTATAATTTCTTTTTGTTCCTTGTTTTTGTAAAAATTCAAACGCGCATATTTGTTACATGTGATATTCTTCTTTCGTTGTTGAAACATAAAAAGATCGAAAGACACACATCCATGCAAGTATTTAATTTGCGCTAATCTATGCCACGATGCTATGAAACTTTCTTCGCGGTTAAATTCAATTTCTTTTTTTATTATTCGATTTACTTTCAAGGATGTTGCTAATTCCGTGACTATAAACGTAGTTACTAATTTCTCGACTTATAATGGGTTTTAGATGATCGCGCACGCGAGAAAGAGTCGACGCTGGATAGTTCTTGCGATAATAGTAGTAGTAATAATAATAACAACAGGAACAGCAACAAGAATAATTTATTTCTCGTTGAGCGTGAGCAAATCAGAATCATACTTACACATCATAGGTATGCACGCGTATAAGGGGTATAATAAATCATTCGACTTCAAAAACGATGAAATCTTCCGCATCAAATTTCAGATTAACGTAAAGCGTCATTTGGCATAAAGGACGATCATCAACGTTTTGAAGAGGGGTGGAGTACAGAACGGAGGCTAAATGAAATACTCATTGTAACAATTCATTCATTTAATTCGCGTCAAAACTTTGTCGTCTATTTTTTGTGTAATCGGTGCCATATGAAATTGGATTCTAGAATAATTTTTTTTTACTCCGTTTATTCTGTCTTTCTTTTTCTGCTTATATATATATATATAGTCTAGAGTTTGAATCTAACGCTGGTGATTATTGTTGTGAAATTTGACTATTTGACTATTTTTGAAACTAGAGTAGAGGGCATTAGCTAAGGATTCTAACGGTCTAAGGGTACGAAAAATGTGTTATAACAATTTTGGTATCTTAAGCAGGTATAACTGATCTTCTCTGAAAAAAAAAACGAGAAAAAAAAACACAAATTCCAATTTGCTTTAGTTTTTTCATGTATCTGTTATACACGCATATACATCTATATTTATATGCGAACAAAAAATATTAAAAATACAAAAATCAATCGATATCTGATATCGCGATAATAACAAGAATAGGTATATTTAATTACATAACTGTACGGAATAACACGGTTTCATATTTCTACGTAAATAATAAATGGCAATGTTCCGATATTTCTTATTCTGATCATTATTGTTATTATTATTACCATCATTATCATTACTTTTATCATCCTACCATTCATTTTGGAGTGTTCTATAATATCATTGTTATGGGGTATGCCAGGGTATTCACTTGTTGAATGCTATCATGTCAGTTTCACCTACGCAGTTGTATAATAGCAGAAAAATTGGATGAATTCGCTACGTTCTGCAATTTTGGAAATATCAATACATATCGTTATTACACGCAAGTGTATAAGAAAGTCTCAGACATTGGTGCAGGCATTAAAGACGCCGTTACATAAAATAGTCGTTGAACCTATCAGAGGTTGAAAAAAAGAAAAATTAAAAATTTAAGAAGGAATTGAATTATATACACCACGTAATGGTGAAAAAGATAATTTCTTACAACTGAGAATCTTAATCAACTAGGTATATCAGACTTCGTCATATCTTCCTTTGTTCCTCTTTCCTGTCTTCGCTTTTGTATGTTAGCTCTTAGTTTTTTTTCTTCTTCGAAATTTAATATGCAATCACATTTTGGTGCATTACTATGTCGATTGAGAACAGAGTTAGATTCATTGGTTTTCACGGGTTTCCAATTTCCTCTTTAGGCCTCTTGTAATTCTCATCAATCATATTCGGTTTCTTCGCTTTTTCTGTTTTTCATTTTTTTTCTTTTTTTCATCGTTTTTGCATCTTACACTTAGCGTATATACTATAAGTCTTAAAAATCTCGCGTTTTCGGTTAGAACTATCATATTCGTAAAGTTCGTTATATCTACGTGTGGCGTATCTATTCCGATATATCGTATGTATTGCTGATTTTACACGGAATCCGCTTTGGAGAAAGACACAGAAAATATTTCGTTAGGTAATTATATTTCTTTCCGTATTAGTTTCGTTTTTTTTTTTTTTTTTGCTCTTTCAAAGAAATTTTAAACCCTTGGTATCAATGTCCGCATAACTGTCTATTACCGTTTTTCACTATTTCCTTTTTGTTCAATTACACATTCCAGTATTCAAATTTGCAAAAAGTGATAATAAAAACTTGCATCCATTCTTGATCAACAGATGTGAAACCTGAAAAATGATCAGGATTTCAAGATATCAGGTTGTTTTTTTTTTTATCAGCTGTCTGTTTGTGCAGTTTAAAAACGAACACAATATGAAAAAATCGTCAATGATATGACCAATAATCGAGTTTCACATCACAGACAAAAGTGATATTATCAAGGAAACATTACCAAAGATCTCTGGTAATATTTTTACATAATTAAAACGTGATCGTAAATTGGTGACATTCGAAATGCGTAAAAATTCGCACATATAGCCGTTCTAATAGAGTGAAATAAACGGAAACAAAAGCGGATTATGATTGAAGTAATAACGGGCACTAATGTTAAAATTTATTTAGCCTGATCTTAAAAATAAACTTTATAATATAATATATTTTATTTACACACACACTCGCACGCAAGCATACGTAAGACAGACCACTTCTTACCTGGCCTTCCGTACATCTTCAAATATCTTAAACTTGTCTTTCTTCTAGCCAGGCTATCACGAGTTAACAGTATTGCTGTTCTCAGTCGTCGTATCTTTGCAGTCTTGAATTGATATCCGAGCCATTTCTCTCACCACGTCCTCATCATTATGCTGGCTAGTTTCCCCCTTTCTCAGTATCACGTAACCGTGATATACGTCGTCGGTACCCTTGTTGTTAGATTTACAGTTTATAACTTTTGTATGATTATTCACCTTGTCTTTATGGTTATCGTCATTTGATGACGTACTTGGATTTATTTTGAATACGTTTTTTATTAAGTTATTAACCGTTTGCGACCGCTTGGGTCGTTGCTGTTGTTGTTGTTCCTTATGCTGTTTGTGCTGCGAAAATCCATTCCTGCTATTTCCATTGTCGACAGGTTTCTTTTCCGCAGTTTCAGACGGAGCTTGATTCACCAGCTCGTCTCCTTTCTCTTTATTGCTATCGTCTATCCTCTCACTTTCTAAATCGTATATCTGTTGTCCCTCGAGTTTAGTTAATCTTATGGCGTTCTTGACTACCTTCTGATCTTTCGAGCTACTCTTGCCAGAATCGCTGTTGTTAACCTTGGATGAATTTCTTTTCAAAACTAATATCTGCGTCTTTACTGGTTTGGTGTTCAAGTTCTGATTCACAGTACCGTCCTCAGTACCTTCGAGCGGCAGGTCGGTCTCAAGGACGGTTATATCGTCTGAAGAGTTGAGAATCCACTGCCTCAGGTCTTTTTTAGTAGCGATAGCCTGCTGTTTTGCTGTCTTCTGCGCACTCAGAGTTTCCTCCGCGACCGATACTTTCAAATCCTTAGCCTTGTTCTTCTTGGCGTCGAGTTCTTCGTCCAGATCGGTAACTTGAACACTTTGATCATCGCAATCTTTGACGTTGTTCTTCTCTGCCGTCACCACTAGCTTTATCTTTTCAGGCGAGACTTGACCAGCATTTTGTTTTTCTGTTCCCGCCTGGTCGCCGCGCTGAGCCCTAACCCTGAACGCTTTGCTAGGACTTTTTTCCACGCTGTTTTTAGGCTGACGAACGATAGTAGAGTTTGCAGTTTGATTCGAGTGGGTAGGCGAGCTCGATTGTCTCTTATTTGCGTTGCTCTTCTGTGTCACGCCCATGTGCGGTCTACCCAGCCTCAAAACGTTCATCTGCGAAGTCGTCTGCAAGTTGAAAGGCGGAGGCTGCTCGAACTGTATATGAGGAACGTGCATCGCCGGCGGCTGTTGCATATCGCTGTGGGTCTCTCGAACAGCGTGCATGACGTTCTCGATCTGCCTTTGGCCAACCATTTGCTGTTGGAGCGCGATGTACTGCTGATAATAACCAGGGATATTCGGATTCACGTTCGAACCAACAACGTTTGGCCCAGGATAGCTCGGGCTGACGCTAGGATGCATGTTAGAGTTTATGTACTGGGGAACCAGCTGCCTTGGGAGCTGTTGAAATTGATATTGGGGCATCGGATATGCTGGGCAATTCTGCTGTCCTTGATTTTGCTGTCTCACCCCGCCGCGATCTCCGTAGTTGTACTGATCCTGTGGCGAGATCTGCACCCCAACGTTTCCGTGATACTGTTGCGGCACTACGTGACCTGGCTGATAAACCTGCTGGTCATTTACCGATTGGTATGAGTAATCCTGACTCATCTCAAACTGCGGGTACTGCGGCGCTGGTGGTTGTACATCTATCCATGTTTCCTGCTGTGTCTCCTGCTCCTTGTCTCGCTTCACTTGCACCGCCATCCACACTTCCTTCAGCTCGCCTGTTATGTCACGGTCTTTTAGGACTGTGTAGCATCGCGTGAACACCACTCCCTCGTTCATCGCCTCTACAAAATCTAGCAAGAGATCAATCAATGCCGAACGCTCCTGAAAGTAAACAAATAGAGAAGTTATGATACTTCAGTCGTGAAGAATGCGGTTTTCGTTACATTGACTCATATTATCTTCATCTTCTTCGTTACATCACACTTCCGGAAATCAGTGATCTACCAGCATTGATTTTCAAGCTGAAAACACCACGTCGTTGTCTTTCTTTTACCTGTGGATCTTGAGCATTTTTTCCATTGAGTCGAAGTATCTCCGGATTAGCCATAACAGCGAAAACAGAACATTGTGGCTTTTCGGTTCTCGGCGGTAAGACCCTCATACCTCCCCAAAGAGGGACAGGTTCCGAGGGACGATGCGGCATGGCGATTTTACCCCACGACAGTACGTTTACGTAACACGGATCCCACGATCCCTGCAAATGTTTGAAGGTGAATAAAAAACCGTGGCATGTTAAAAACGAGGGGTGATAGAAGGAAACTGGCGGTCCGATAAAAGAAACTGATCCTTTTACCTGTATATAGTCCTGTATGCACATGTGAGGCTGCGGCGGATTCTTAAAAAGCCTAGCTCCATTGCGACGTGATTTTGCCGCCGAGCCACCCTCTCCTTGCTGCACCATCATTTCTGCAGCTGAAGGATTCGATTTTGGAAAAAGAGGTCGTGAGTAAACTTTGTTTCCCAAACGCAAGATTGTGACGGTGAAATAATTTCTGGTGAAAATTTACACAGTGACTGAAATTAGTATGTATGTAAAGAAAAATAATAAACAAAAAGTAGAAACCTGTTTCCTATTGAAAACTAAAATATTTTACGAGTGATCAGAATCGGTGAAACGAAAACAGCAATTGGGGGTGAAAAATTGTACAATTATAATAATAAAACGGTACTTGCCTTATGCATTAAACGTTCATGAGATAAGAAGTGCTTCGGGTTAACGCGACGTCGTCGTTGTCGTCGCGTCGTCGTTAGAAGGGTTACAGAAATAGGAATATTTTTACAACCTCTTCCTTCCCAACGGTTCAAAGCGACTCGATCTTTCGGTCTGATCTGCTTCTAGCGATTTTGTCCGTAGCGTGAACATAACCTCGAATTAATCGGAGGGTTGGACGCTCCCCAACGTCTCGACGATTCCGTGCATTGTATATTCGGGGTGCGGACAGGCCGATTTACGGATACTGAAATAGATTCGACGGTATCGTAGACGAGAGGATTGGGACACAAGTCTCCGCGAGCTCTGCGTCGAGCAGGGACAACGGAAGGAATAGGGAGAGAGGGAGGGAGGGAGGGGGAATTAAACTGTCAAACTTTCATCCTGTCCGCGAGTCGAAATCGAGGACAGACAAAAACTCACCCCGCTTATAGGATGCGGTATATGTACGTATAATACATATAACGCAGGTGAATTAAAAGTCTGGCTGCGCTCGATTCGGACAAACGAACCGCATTAGAATTTAGTAGTTTTTATTCCTACCTCGCGGACTCGGACGGAGAAATTTTTTTACTAATTCTTTTGTTTATATTGTCTTTTACGAGGATGCGCAGCGCAGCTCCTTGGCGGCGTTATTCACAATCTATCTGCTCCGATGATCTTCACCTACGTTCCACTTCGGAACAGAGAAAACTCTCGACTGCTCTCGGCTGCAGGCTGCAGGGAAGACGCATCGTTTTGGAAGACGCTGCGTCTCCAATATGGCCGAACACTAGCCGACTTTACGATTTCAGCGCCTCCTGCCTTTCTTTTTATTCCAATCTCGACCGAGTGTTCACGGTAACGATTCGGTCGGCACGCTGCTCTTCTTATCGACGTTATCGGTAACGCAGATCGCGCGCTCAGGACGTACCGAAAGGAGTTTTCCTCAACCGGTAAGACTAAATCGGTTTTCGAATGGTCATGAAATCAGCGATCGTATACGATGAACATTACATTTTTCAAAAAGTGTCACGAATTCTTGCACTGGTTCCGGCCGTCTGGAGAAATCAAATAACTTGAAAGTAGCGGTTTTAATGTACTTGACTTTAACAAAATTACTGTCGAGATTGAAACGGAGAAGCTCAAGTTGCCTACAATCAGGTAGTTTTAGCTATATTGATATTCAACACAATCTAACAAATGAAAATTGATGGGTTTCTTTGATTTCTCACGAATGTACGTACTTGTAAAATTTCGAATTAAATCGAACGAGAAATATCTCATTTTACGTACTCAGTAAACCGAAAATCTTTCATCCAGACACTGAACTGTCAAATTCATTTTCGTTTACTGATTGCGACTTGATTTCCACGCATGTCTCAATATTTGTTCGATTGTTTGAATCTACAGATATTAATACGTTCGTCCCTTGCCTGGCATTCACGTATTGAAACGATCTTTCGAGTTATACACGTATACTTTGGTAAAGGCAATAATATGCATTCGCCTTTGAAACTCGGTGCAGCAGTTGGCAGAAATCAAAAGCCTTCCAGACCTTCCATAAATTTCAATGAACCGGCGTTAACCATATGATTGAATAATCAGTAGGTACGCCTACAAGGATAGTGTGATAACTCAAATTCGATCTAAGTGCATTCGATATTAATGAATACAAATGCGCGCCTTTCGTGCAGCTAACTTGACACCACCTGGCCCATTTCGGGTCGGGCCGAATTTCGGTGGCAGAAACATTCACACCCCGAAACCATTGTTACCGAACAATGACCACGCCGTAGTTCATTTTAGTAACTCCGCGTCGACCCGTGGAGAGATCTTGATATGATAATCCCGCTCCACATCCAGCTAGAGCCATTGTGGGCGTCTATAACCGTTTCGTTTATAGTTCGTAATCTGTTTTATTTACGGCTCACTTATATCCCATCGCCTCTAATTCTTACATTAGGCTTATATTTACATATTTCGAAGTTCGTCGCGATAGCACGATTAGGCTTATAGGATGTTTTTAACAAATTCTTGATCCCAGACGAACGCTATCGGGTAAAGCATATTGAAGAAAAAAGTGTACACGAGTTTTTTATAAAATTAAGAGAAGAGGGGTGAAAGGTGAAAAAACAAATAAGTCCTCGATTAAACTTCGAAGCGCAACCTTAAAATGTTACAATTATTTTTAATACCGATATCGCGATTCGCGCGTTGCGTATCGCATCTTCCGATATAAATTAATAAATTAAATACCATGTTATTTATTCTTACGTGCCGTTTGGGATTCTCTTTCTTTTTCCCGCTCGAAAACGCGGGCGATTTAGAGAAAGAGAAAGAATGCAGCCGAGTGGCAGGTTCGGTTAGGGATTATTGAGTGGGTGACGGGGATGAGGCCGGGTTAGATGTCGAGTAGGCGGTCGTGGTTACGACCGACTATATTATTATAACGCCTTGCCGGCGCGAGAACTATCGATACCGATCGACGATATTAATAGTCGTTAACTACAGTCTTCTCCACACCCTGCGCAACACGACGCACATCTCTACACCTCGTTTCAAACTTGCCCACGTGGGGCGAGGCAATCATCCAACGGAGAGGGTTAATAACCAACGAAAATATGTTTCGAACAAATACGATTCGAAGGGAAGAAAGAGAACCGTCGAGGAACGACAATTCGATGGTGATCGTATTCCGTAGATAAGGTACCTACGGTAAGGTGAGGTAAGGACGGCTGGTTCGGTGTAGAAGTGACTACATAGATGGAAAAAAGGGGGTGGACGGGGGGGGGGGGGGGGGGGGTGGTGGTGAAGATCGGACGGACAGAAGTGGCCGGAATAAACGAGAGAAAAGAGAGGAGGATCGCACGCAGAGTCCCACACACACCCCACACGCAGCTTCGTTCCTCGGGCACCGGCTCCGGGAAGTATTTATAGTAATGAAGCTTGTCGTTATTTGTCCGCGGAGGGATTTATCGAGATATCTGGTGAGATCTCGCTGCTCGATCTCTTCTCGACTGTCCCCGTCGAGATCTCGGAACTCTTCGTTCCCCCGTCCATTTTCCTCGTTGTTTGTTTATTCCGTTATTATTTGTTAGCTTTAGCGCCTAACTTCAAATCCCAACGCGCTGTCAGCTCTAAGAACAGAACTTGATCATCACTCGCTCGATACGTAGTCGAATTTTCAGAAATTTTTTATTCGAGTGATTCGAATTTCGAACGATAGTAGCCAGTATGTTTTGTTTCGGAATTGATGAGATGGAGGAGGAATCGGTTCCACGGAATTCTAGTTCACCGAATGGTCGTCTTATACAGGAAATCTGCGTGGTGGTTTTTGTCATGAGGTGAAAATCTGTAGAAAATGAAAAATGGAATGAGATAGAAAGACTGTCAATTTTTTATAGGTAAAATTCTAACCAGACGAGTCGGAGTTTGTATTACCGGCGGAGCCCTGAGGGGTGGACGATGTAGCCGAGTATAAGGAACATTATGGTTAGTTCCGAATGATTTACAGAGGATTCCCGCACTCTTCGGAACTCCGCATGCTGCTTCGTGTTAATCCATCTTCGACCTCTCTACCCTACATATATACCTTACGTAGATATACAACACGCGGCACGTGAAACATCCTCCTTCGGTTTATAATACACATACAATTACGGACCTCAACAAGGTGTACACGCATTTAAAATCAATCCCTGCTGCACCTATCTTATAATGCACACGCACGCGTTCTACAATAATCTATTACGTTACAAACGCGGACGAAGTATATACGCGCGTGTAGAAACGTCCGCGTGGGCAGTTTCTTTGTACGCTTGAAAAAAATCGTAATTTTTCAACAAGAAGAATCCTGAGTGGTATAATTTTCTCAGCGTCGAGGCAAGAGTTCCATTAACTCGCCATGCGTTTACAATCATGGTTTCCAGTGGTCCTGGAAATGTTCTTGAATTTTGCTTGTCCCTCGGAAGTCCTGGAAACTATCCTTTAATGTTTCTTGTGTTCTGAAGATATTCTATTTTTAATGTCCTTGAATTTTTTTGCGGAATTTTTACCGTACACCATGAACTAATTGTTCCTCTAATTTTGTCCGGATTATGGAAAAGATCACGACATGTAGAATTTTCTCACCTTGCCGAGGGGATGGATGCGGCATGCAGAAACGTGTCGCGAATAGGAATATTTACGCCGAAGATTGGCAATAATCAGATAATTATTAAAACCCCGTGAGGAAGGTGTGGGCAATGTAAACCTAATGTAATACCGGTTCCACGCCTCGAGCCATGTGACTTTCGATGTGTCCGTTGAGATAGCGCAGGGTTTCAATGAAGCTCGTTGGAACATTGCAGAAGATATTAACCGTAAACATTGAGGAACGGGAAGAAACTTCGATGCAGGAAGATGCGGGGAATGGATTATACCACGAGGTCTGCGAGGTGCAGAATAAACGGAAAAAAGGAAACTGGTGTCGGCGTCGGGGTGAAAGGTACAAAAAGGGGTTGGAAGACCGCGTGGATGGGGGGGGACGTGTGGTGCTAAAGAGGTCTCGTTACCATAATCGTTCGGGGCGTGAGTATAAGTACCTACGTAGTACCTGCCAACCTACCAACGCGTCCAACTATTTTTAAATTTGCAGGGAGAGCGGTCAAGCCGAAGAAGACCTAAACATGGTAATCACCATTTTAACCGTGAAGATCTCCGAAGCTTTCTCGTCGCTGGGCCGCAGAGTCTTGCTGCAGACCTTGGAAGGTCCCTCACACTTGCCTCGTCATTTTTTCATCATGCATGATGCAGCAGCGCGGCAGAGCGGGCAGCGAATCAACGGGCAATAATTTTGCAAGCCGTTAGACGATGCGAGACATAAGAAACGCCACTCTCGTTGTGGCGACCACTCCGTGATACTCGACGCCTCCGAGTATCTACGGGAGATATGCCTGTAGCCAACGTAGGTGCATACCTACGAGCGTGTACGAATATCCGAAGATTGAGATTACCGCTAGGTGCGAAGGTGTGTGAGAACAAGTTTGGTTATACGGGCTGTTCAATACGGTTTTTATCGTCCTGCAGACTTCGATTCAAATTCCTTCCAAGTTATCATATTGAATATTATTTACCTTTTAGCTCGTTCGGACATTTTATTGTACAAAAATTTAGACATATTATTATATCGGTCTCCAAACGACTTCGCACGGTGATTATATTCGATTCTGTACCCTCTCAAGTGTGACTTTATACCATTTCCAATGGCTCGACAACTTCTTCATGTTTATTCACACCGCAGTTAAGTCTTGTCGTACAGCTTTCGAGACGATTATTATGGTGCTGCTCAATTTCAACCGATCATTCTGGTACTCGAAGTTAACCGGCCATGGAGGATTTCACTACATCACCTAATATTGCGTCAAGTGCTTCAAGTCTATAATTTTTACGGCTTGATTCCTGCTTCAATTGACTGTCAATTCCTATCACCATCGTTCGAAAAATATAAATGACTAACGATTCCACCACCTCGATGACTACGAAGAAGACAGATGCCTGTAATGTAGGAAGGCGCATTGAAGGAAAGGAGAAGAAAAGGGGAGGAGATGTTACGTGCGCGCAGACGCGTTAATGGCGGCAAAGGTTGGGGCTCGAGTGTCATTTGTTTGCTATGTGGGGGTTCCCCGAGAAATATCGATCCTAATGACAGGCCGCTTTGAAGCGGTAACGACGCGATCGCAGTCCTTTGGCATTGAGTCCTTATTTTCCATTTTTTTTTCTTTTTCCAAGCTTTGTCCTTCATTCTTCATCTTATTTTTTTTTTACGCCCATTACGCCTACCTGTACCTACTCTCGTTACTCCGGCGGAGAATCAGTGTCTCTATTTATTCTTATTTTTCCTACGTAGGTATACTGCATATTCTTCTTCTTGTTGTTCGTCATCTTCAAACCGTAATTCTCGTATCGTTACATGTTCCAAGAGTATTGCCTGTCTGTTATACGTATGTACGTATAGGTGCGTGTATAGTAATAGCGCACATCTGCATCGCAAGATACCAATTATATTATCCTGCTTGCAGATCAGAGACAAAGTGAATATACCAGCACGTTAAAGTATAAATCAATCTCACAGAATTCGTTCGATTTATTCGAGATTAGATCGACCATGCAGTGTCTAATAGTCCTTCAAATCAAGTCTCCTCAACTTGGTGAACAGTAATTTAGTCACGAAGGTGTTTCGAAGTGTAGTTGCACAATTTGAAAGTAGTGATGCGAACGCAGTTGTAAGAATGTGAATTCATGCATCCAAGTCCAAGAGTAACTGCAGTCTCGAATCAAGTTGTGCACTTCATTATCACAATGTTTGACTACAAGTAACACCAGACCTCGGTGACCAAATTTGATTTACGAACCACTGAATGGTTTGATCAAAGATACGGTTTCTGTTTCGCCTTTTTTTCATCCTTCTTTACAGCAGTATCTAATTCTCTTTACTCACGAACCTTTGTACATGTCAAATGCTCACGTACACCTTGGTATATCCATCTACATTATACATTTATTATACTCTATGGCGATAGGTGAACGTGTGGCGTTACGCGTGTGTACCTTTATTATACACGGTATAATACACACGCATACATTACGAGGTGTATACATAAACGTTTTCGTGAACGCGCATCACGGCCATACATTACGTCTACCCAAAGCTGTTATAGAGGAGAGGTCGTGCAGGCGTTAAGTTATTAGAGAATCAATTACTCCTCGCTATTGTTTATGACGTCCCGGGGGCCTTTCCCCCCCCCCCCCCCCCGCCCCTGTCTCCTCTCCACTTCTTCGACACTCTTATTGCTCGTTTCTCTGGAACCTCGTACATGGCACCCTTCTTTATCCACGTTTCTCTCTCTTTCTCTCTGCCTCTGTTGTTTCCTTCTCCGATGATGCTTTCTCCATGGATTTCACCCGTCGAGTACACGGTGACTTTACTACTTTACCATTAAATGTCCATTTGTTATTACGGTCATGTACAACGTTGCCGATTTGTGCAGAACGAACTTACAACAGATCTGCTCAATGTAGTTATGTATGATCTGACCACAAGTCCCACGGATTACGTAATCCCGTATGTACATATAATGTAGGATTAATATATCCAATGAGATCGCAGGTGGGTCGATAGATAGGTACGAGTACCTGTTTTCAATTCTAGTTTTTTTTCGTCTACGCGTTTTCTACTTTTTTTTTTTTGTCGTCTACTTTATCTCTTTGCAGCAATAATACCAACCGCACGATTATCTGCAGTGACCGGTTACGAAGTCGGACGAAAATAAAAGTCCGACTTTGCAATGCTGTACGAATATGTTTGGATAAGTTCCCCATCAATGTTCTGCACGTTTTTGAGAAAATTCTTCATCAATGTTATCAAACTGCTTTCGCCAACCGCATACTATCAGAGTAGCGTAAACGAACGACTACGGTATTCCATATCGTTAAGGATGGTCCGTACTCGAGCTCTTTCCTGCAGCATAACCGTACACCTAAGCGTGTCACTTCCTACTCCATCGAGTAAAAAGCGTAAATCAACGAAGGGAAACTACTAACTGAAATACAAAAAAAAAAAGAAAAGTAAAAAGTACAAGGGCCTGAGCCTGACTTCACGGCGTCGTCACGAGCGTCGGGCCCATGAAGGGGCCCCCGGAGCCGCGACGGTCTGCGGTGGTCGATCAACCAGGAATGTGTTTCGTGGCTTCTAACTATCCACGAAACATGATCAATGGTGGGTTCGCACTGGCTGGCGTGCGGTGCATCGCATCGCATGGTATCCCACCCCATCGCGTCGCGACGAAGACGACGACGAAGAAGACGACGACGACGACGACGCGAGTCGAGACTCGAGGTAGTTCATAAATACGCGGAGGTACGGTAGTAAATCTCACCGGCCACTGGGCAGCTGTGAAGGTGGCCCTTCCAGGGCTCGCTTGCTGCAGGAAGGAGCAATCCTGATTCCCCGTGGAAGGCAGGTAGGTAGATTGGCTTCGTTCATTCCCGGCGCACCAAATTCACCGCCTGCAGACGCGCGAGCACGCATCTTTCATGCGTATTCCAGATCCTTCGACCCCGACTCCTCCCTGCTTCTTTCCTGATGTTAATTACACCGTTTTAACACCTCCCGATGGGACTCCGGAGGCACGACGACCTCCGTGTTCGCGATTTTCGCAAGCCATGGTGGAAAGAAGCCAATAGCGTAACGTAAAAGATAATGAAAATAAAAATAACAAGGGCAGATCGCTTCCTTGACAAGAGCCTTTGAGGTGCAGCGCATCGATACAACTAATTCTGCCTTTGATATTGTTGACGATGGGACAAGTTGTCAAGCGGAAAGAGAAGCATCGTTGAAATGAGAAACCACCCTGCAGGATATCGAACAGTCCTGCGGGGGGTGTGATTGTTACACTTTCGTCAGAGCAGGAGGAGAAATAACAAATCTATAATGAATCGAGTTTTCGAGGAAGAAGAAAATGATGAAGTGCGGTGTTTCGTTGCTTCCGTCTCAAAAAATGTGGCTCAAATTTAAGGACGTGAAATCTCAGAGTTCGTAGAATCCTGTTGAATAGACGAAATACAATGAAGAAGAAGAAGAAGAAAAATAAAAGGAGGAAGAATAAAAAAGACAAGGATCGGTGGGGCGCGCGCAGCTTGATAATTCGTAATTACCCGATCGTAATCTGGGAGGCAAAGGCGACGGCGGGCGATGAGGCCGTCGCACTTGTGCACCTCTCCGAATATAAAGATAAAAAGAAAGAGAGAAACAAGTGAAAATAAAATGTAAAAAGATGTGTACATACTAAATCGGTGGCACGATCCTTGGTTATCAGTTGGGACCGATCGTGTATGAGCTCTCGACTCGGAGACACCGTCTCACCCTCGAGTCTCCACCACCTCTTTTATCCTCGAGACAATATTGTTTAGGATCGTTTCTCCCTCTTTCTCTCCTTCTCTTCTTTAGTTTTGTTTCTACTTGTGGTGGATTTACAGTTGTCGAGATAAGAGAGCTGACGCGCCCCTTTCTCTCGTTCCTCCGCACCTTCAGATTTCTATCGAAAGGACCTCGTGAAAAGCTCGACATCTTTCTCCCCCCGCCTAGGCGAGTCAAGGAGTCGGAGAAGCAGGAAAATGAAGTGTGAGTATTTTGGAGAAGAAGCAGGGAAAGATTGGCGAGAAAAATTCGTAAGAAATACAAGCGTATATAGTTGGTAGAGAGGTAAGGACGATTCTGTGTACAGATCCAGATACCGACATTTTAACCGCTTTACGCCTCAGACACAACTCCTTTTTTCCGATGGTCAAGAAAGTTGACCAGAGTGGCGATAAACCCTCCACCTGAAAAAGGGTTTATGTTTGAGCTAGAAAGCGGTTAATATGTCGGTAAGATGTCGGTATCGGGATTTACGTACAGAACCGGCCTTACTCGATCTCTGCTGTAGTTATAGAAAATATATCGTCGGACCCTGAAGGAGCGTTATCACTTTCCGGGAGTGTACCTATTATGCATTCATATCTCCGCAGGATTTAAACGGCGAAGAATGGAGTGGAAGAGGGTGGCGAAGGAGAAGGCAAGGAGTTGAGTTAGTTATTACACCCAATCAATTGTTCCCGCTTCTACCGCATACATATTTATGGTGCGTAACGCAATTGTCTTTAGCTGTCCGAGCCGGAACGACCCTGCACAGTAACTCACGTCCAGCTCGTTGACGCCGATGATGAATGAGACCGGAATTGGATTTGGAACGGAGCGTCGAAGAGAAGACCGCTGGGTTCTCAAATGCTTCGAATTCATGGATCCCAATACGGAGGAGAGAAACTTTTCAACTCGGATAGAGAGAAAATTTCCCTCGTTCTGAGTTACCGCGTGCCATGCAGGTTTCTACTTCTGTGGGGTACGATAATTCTCTCAAACACGATTACGGCCTGCAGACGGACGTATGTTAATGCGCGTTCAGGAATCCATCCGTGGAACCTGGGATGATATTTTTTCTCGCGTGCAATCGGAAACACGAAAATCCAGAAGAGGATACAAGACTTGTGATCGCAAGAAGATGGATCAAAGAGTCTTGATCGTTTGTAATATTATTAACACGAAGAATTATTATCCCGCCGGTGCGGAGGTAATTTATAATTTTCCATTTCTCAATTTAGGAGGTGCCTGTCTGCCTGACTGCCACGGCAGACTGCCTTTTGCTTCTCGATCTCAGCCTACCTCGTGTAACCAATGCATTTGTAATGTTATTGGCCGAGCAAAAAGCAATAGTCGTAAATATCTAGCTACTTATATTCACCCTCGAACTGAGTATAAGGCGTCCGCGTCGTAATTGTTTTAACCAACTGGCTCCAGGCACTTAAGGCTTCCGTGATATGATTCACATCTTTTCTCCTCTCTCTTGCTCTCTTTCCGTCTCTCTCTTTCTCTCCCTGTTCGATTTTTCATCTTTCCTTCGAGATATCGGTAAAAAAAAATCGCACTAGCTCCGAAAGGTTGAGTCCATCCAAAGGGTCCATTTATCCCCTGACAACTAAAAACGTACTCGAGTAAGAAATTCGGAAAATCACTGAGCTCGACATTTGGCACGCTAAGAAGCGGCGCGATTCGCGTCAAGGTATAACGAGGCTAATTCGAAAAGACAAGATAATGAGGGTATCATTATTGTGTGAAAACCCCCGCGTGGCGGGCAGGAAGGGTGGTGGTGGGGGCTGGGCAGGCACGTTTTGGCGTCATGCTGAAACGCACCGCGAAGAGAACAACATCGTCATTCCCCGACTTAAATTCTCAGGGCGCATGCATACGTGCAGCGGCAGTAATGAATACGGACCGGGCTAATAATATGGAATCAGAGCAACAATGTCAGCCACGTGCCCCACCGAATGGACGGGGAATAGGTTACCGGGATGGTGCGGAGGTCGGAACCTGGCTGTAATTACATCTCTTACCCAGTGACCAGGCCGCGAATCGTGCACAGCGCATGTATCGCCAAGTTTGCAAATTCTCGTTTCATCCTCTTTTCATTTCGTCGTTGTTTTCGCCGTTTTATTTATTTATTTTCATTTCACGGAGCCCGACGTTACAGGAAATATCACATGTTATGATATACTTCACCGAATACACACTGTTTCATTGTGTAAAATTACCAGACAATAGCAGATCGGTCTAATTATTTAGCACGCTTATCAACCGGTTCATTATCTTCCGCATTTATTATAATCATCTTGTACTCCCACCTCATATGGTCACGGCACTCCAAGAGGCACGTGTGATCCCATGATCAGTTAACGGAGTTCCGTATTATGCTGAAGTTTGGACACCTTTGACACGTGGATGCGGATGCGGAGGACACGTGGCGCTGACGCGTTTTGTAGTAAATCAGATAATGAACAACAGGACGTTGTTCGTGTATAAATCCCTGGAGGAGTTGTAACGATTCCATTATGTAAAAGAATGAAAAGTTTGTACCTCGTCAATGTAATTTTCGAGTTTCAAGTTTTCGTGTTATTTTTCCTTATTCTAGTTTATAATTAAAAAAAAAATGTCTATTTTTTAAACGTTCTTTATGATCAAAAATTATATAACCGCATAAAGCCAAAAAAGGCATCGCTAAACAGCTTGGCTCGCGCTAACAGAGAAAGGAGAAGAGCTGTGATGAGAGAATTATAATAAGGGGGAGTACAATTTATTTTTTACGACAGAAAATTCGCCGTGAAAACTTCGCGGCTCTTTGGAGGGAGCCAAGCAGCCGCAAACAACAACGCCCGTTGGAGTTCACTTCACTCCAGTTTGAGTTTCGGTTCGATTCGGTTATAGAGTTTCGGGGTTCTCGACGGGGTCTCAACCCTCGCTGGTTCGTCGCTTCAGAGACGCCCTTCGATGATGATATCGATTATACACCATATCCTGATATTTAATGGGAGGGGTAGAATTGTAGGGTGTGTCGAGGGTCGATTTAATTATCTACTACGGTAATTATAAAAGGTACAACAGTTTGCGCCTGTATTGACTTCATACATCCTGATCGTACATAGATATACGTATATACATGTGTGTGTGTACATATATATGCGCATGGCACATTTAGCGCATCTGAATTAGATAGGAAGTCTTGGTTTGAGTTTGAAAAATTGTAATAAAGTAGATATTTTGCAACTTTGATCAAATTCCTATGTGATCATTACATTACTGAAACATCTCATACTCAACGAATGATTATAATTTTCGAATATTGATCGGTATCGAATGTTGATCATTACACAATAACGGATTCAGTGTAATAACGACAGCGGACACAGTGGTACAAGGAAAAAAAAAAGCACAATGATTGCATAATAAGTATAATCATCTTTCGTTACAACAAGGTGTACAAGAATCGAGTAGAGCGGCTTAAGTAAGGTGCAATGCGGAGAGCATGAGTGGATATACAAGAATAATAGTACCGTTCTCTCGTACTCTGGCTGGCTTCGATAAGATTGAACAGCGGAATAATACCGCAAAGACAAAAGGATTGGAAAGAAACATATGCGGTGTAAAGCAAAAAAAAAAAACAAAAAAAGAAAAGCGACATACAGCTAGTTGTCGCTTGTTTACCTCTTTTATCTATCAATTTTTTACTAAATTTCTTACTTTTGAAAAAATCGGACAAAAACAACGAGAATAAGAACAGCGCGTTGAAAAGAAAAGAAAAGAAAAGAAAAATGTTTGAAAAAAAAAAATGGAAACGATAGAGAGAAAGAGAGAGGGAGCGAAAAAAGAACCACACAGGGGTAATCCAACACCGGAAGCGTCTTGAGCGTGACGCCACCCTGAAGGTGCAGGATACGGTGGAGGTGCGGGAAGACGGTGGGATGAAGGGGGGGGGGGGACTCAGAGAAGGTGGAAGAGGTGGGTACTAGTGGCGGGTATATAGAGGTGGATGGAGGCCGCCATGCGAAGCGATCGTAGGTACCTACGGCTTGGTGAGGATTAAATTACCTCCGTACCTCTGCCTCTGCCTCTGCCTCTGCTTCTGCTTCTGGGACCTCCACTGCATGCAGTCCTGATCTCTGGGCGTCGCATGTGTGGCAACTCTTACTTAATCCGCCGTCAGAAACTGTATCAAACGAGTCCTTTCCTCTACCAACACTTGACTCTCTCAATTCATGAGTAGACCATTATGTTCCTGCCCTCTCTTTCATCTGTACACCTGATGAGCTTCGGTCCAGGTTCATTGATGCGGAGAGAGTCCAAGTTCGACTAGCATCTCGACCCACCTTGAAACTCGGCATTCGAATGTGAAACAGAACTTCAAAGTATCGTTTCGACCATGCTACTAGACAAGAATCTCATATTCCGGGACGGGCAAACCGTCAGCAGTGATCGAAGATCAAACACGACCATTAGGATTGTTGGGAATTCCACATTATTGGCTCACGTTAGTGACAGTCGAGAACAGACCGTACCGGTTTTTATTTGTGGGTTGCTGACAGTGCGGCCGCATGTGGTATGCATGTATGTAGTATAAATGTATAGGTAGATTGAGAAGAACCGAAGAAGAAGCCCCGCTGTCTTGTGGTTTTTTAATCCCAGCATATCCCTCTCGTCCGTTTCTCATAACGTTCCCATGCGTGCAGGCACACACTTATAAAAGTCTACATAAGAGTCGTAATTTCTATCCCATATGAGAGAATGGCAGCGGGGGCAGAGAGAAAGGAGCTTCATCTGGTGCGAACCAGGTGCCATCGAAGGCTCGCTCGATCTTTCCGGCACTTTGGGGTCCCAGCGGAGGAAGTGCCTTTCCCTCTTTCAACTGTTTTAAAACACGTTACCGACCCTCAGCGTTCTCTCGCACCCTCCGTCGCGTATAAAGTCGAGTCTCGCGATGCTGATGGTGGCAAACTCGCCAAGGCAGCGAAGAGAGAGGAAGATGAGGTCGAGGGTAATCCGACACCTGGCCGCACGGGAGGTAACGCGACACCCCCGCCTCCTCCTCATACCGCCACGTTCTGCTCCAGGATGAAGAATATGGGGAAAAAGAGAGCAGAAGAACCAGAGTATGCGAGAGAGAGGGAATGATAACGGGGTCGTCGCTCGTTAGCAGCTACGCCAAAAGCAGACAGCTAGGTGAATGAAACCATAGGTGATGATTACGGTGAAAGAATTTAATTGCGGTAGATCGATTGGGTTTATTTTTTACAAATTTGTCACGAAGCCGCTCGCACAACGTGATACACTCTGAATTTTATCTGCGTAAAGCTTAAGGTCTGACTCGCGTGCAAAATGCAGTTTCAGGTACGCGACGTGAGGTGGCACTGACACTCTCGCTAACAAGAAGGGTAAATTATAAATAATAAATATCCGTGGGTCGCTTATCGGCGGGTTAAGATCTCGCGTGGGCCCCGTCGCTACGTGGGCACGATGTGGGCGGGCCCCGGGCCTCCTGGGGCCTACCGCGAGGCCCTCCTGGGGCTGGCACCGCGTGGTGCCTCGGGGTCTACCTGCCGTTCTGACACTAAAACAATGCTCCCAACACCCCGGTACTAAACTGACTGAACTATTATCCCCGTGGATGCTGCACCGCGTCGTTGCCACTTGAACTTTTTAGGACCCAGCAGCCGAATCTGGTGCCGCACTCCAATCTCGTTACATCTGAATCCGAGTTTCGAACTTGGCACGGAAACCTGCTGGGAGATAATTAGACACGTGGATCTCGGTGTATAATGAAGGGTAATTTGTTGGCACCACTGCACTGGATGATGCAGCTGCACGCGCGCTATGCCAGAGGAAGCCCGGATAAATCGAGATGGGTCCGACTCGGGTCGAAGAAAAGGTGGCCAAGGCTATGTGGAGAGCTGCGTAATACCGCCATCGATCATAATTCGAGGATGTTAACGCAACGGAGTTAGTCGTCAGTGAAACGTCACTCGACTCGTGAGGGTCTCCGTTGGGTTCGAGGCGAAGAGATTTGTGGTAGCCGTAATACGACAGGGTGGCAACAACCTGGCATCGATAAACTAATCCGTCTTCGGTCGGCGGACCGCCGCGTGCCTGATGTTTCGGAAGCCTGTATGAGAAGAAAGAGCCAGAGCTAGAGCCAGAGCCTGAGCAGCGACTCTTCGGAACTGGCCGGTTCAAGATTATTTTAGGTGAGCACGTGCTGAGCACGTGGGTCATCTCTTCTGCCATGGGGAAAATCGCACCATTCATAGAGAAAAAGAGAGAAGCGGAGAGGAGAAACGATGACTGATAAACGTGAGCTGGTGTATAATGCCAGTACGTGGTATAATGGAGGTGTGTATGGAACCGAACGCACCTTGGGCTGGACCAGCTCGCCTATATCTGAAACTACCATCGCTAACCCATAGAGTGTCAAAAGCTCGGCTGCACATAAATTATTCTTCGTCGACACCGAACGGAAAATGATTTGTCATCATGCACCCAAGGAACCAGACTTGTCTGCGCCGTGAATTTCTATGAATGAATGAATTTATACATAAATTTATGAATGAACGAATGACTAAGCAGCGACGAAACTAGCACTACTTATAATGCTGTAGCTGGTTCTACACGACCGAACTATGCGTAACCTGTCAATCGATCGATCAGTGATTGGCCCGAGCTGGATGATGGTTCCAATTTTGAAAATTCTTTTATATACGTGTCTACAGAGAAAGTTTTCGAATGATATTACATTATAGGTTTTGTTGCGACAATAACTAGCAACTACTAATAACAATAAGAAACGAGTCACCCGATACGGGCTGCGATTCAATTCAATAAAGTATTGAATTCCGTTCGTTATTCGATTACATTTGTCATTCGATTTCATTCTTCATTCGTTGATTCGGTGATGTAACTATTATACGAAACGGAAGTGACAATTTACTGGTATGCATATAGAACTCGCGTTAAAAATCATATACAGCCTCAAAGACCAGCTCGAATTCGAATCACAGATTCAGCTGAATGGTTACAGCTCAGCCTTAATTCAACGGGCAAAAAATTTCGTCCTTAATATTATCCATTGCTGTTATTGAGACGTCGTTTCGAAGCTTTTTTTCTGCCAATATAGGCGTATGAACACAGTTACGGATAGAAGTTAGTTATCAAACTCTACAGGTAACCACAACTAACAATCAAAATTCACCCGGATATCGAATCGTCGACATTCGCCGACGCGGATCTCTCAGGCTTTACTGGATTGTTATACACTTTGGTAGCAGAAGCCGCCCCAGGCAAGTAAAATGCCGATTCACGTAATTCGAACCCAGCTCGAACCAACACAAATTTTCGCACAGTCTGAGAAGAGCAAAGGGGCAGGGAAAGACAATGAGCAGAGATATAGATTCTTCAGGAATCAAACAAAAAAGCGAATTCTTATTCTAATCGACTGGGGGGGCAGCTGTAATCAATTCTCAAGTTCAAAATACGTCGATATAACAATTGCAAACATTTTAGGAACGCAGAAAATGTCACGAAACGATCGTTCGACGAACCGTTTACGAATTATAGCCAACAATTTTAGACGAAAAAATTCTGATACGGGATTTTGTTCACTTACAAATTAATGATGATGCACTTGAACGAGGGATGCGATGTTATGATTGATTAGCTGCTTCTTCTGGTTGTAAGAATATCCTATAACAAAAAAAAAAATCACAACATTAATATTTATACGAGTATATTGGATTAGTGTTGCTGTGCGTAATCGTGGATTTTGTGCACCATTTCTCTGCACTAAAACGCGATGATGATGATGATGATGAAGATGAGGAAGGAAAGAGACCATGTGGTCATTGGTAAAGTCGCTGCTGATACAGGGTGGGTGAAGATTCGATCGAGGGTGAATTTTCCAGCAGTTGAACGTAACTTAAGATTTTGAGAAGGTCGTTGTTTACCTTTTTTCTTTCTCTTCGTCTCTTGTGCTCTCTTATTTTCTTCTCTAACAAAAATTTCCACACGATTAAATAAAATCCCGGGTGAAAATTGCTCGTATATCCCGATTCCTCGAAGCTGATTTGAGTTTGGTCCAAATCCGAAACTGCATCTACGGCTGCGCTGGTGATAAACGATCAGCTCGAATCTCCTCGTTGACCACACTGTTGCAGCGTTAACACGAATACCTGTACATCGTTTTGTACTACACGAGTTCCCCGGACCAGCGGCTCGCCCGCCTTAAAAGCGTAAAAGATTTTAGCCCGGCTTTCTTATTCGTTCTTTCTCTCTTGCATGTATACATATACGTATGTGGATCCCTCGGGACTCCGAGACTGAAGAACAAGCCACGCGGTCTGACAGGAAGGACTGACAAAGCACCGTGTCGATCCTATCACCGGCCGAATCTTGGAATTCGAATTTTAAACGTATCTAGAAATTCCATCGTAATTGTTTATCTCCAAATAGGGCTAAGTATTTGTATCGGATGGAAATGAGCTTTGGAAGTCCCTGCGGTTCCTCGATTTCACTCGACGACGGTAAAAAATTCACGCTTATTCTTCGACACTGTTAACACTTGGAATCATATTTTTACTACCATCCGCCGCTTGCAGTTGCGTTAAAAAACTAGACGAGAAAGACGTCAGATATCATGTACAGCCTAGGGTTTCCCTAACGAGGATTGAAGCTGCGGCAGAGAGTTGAATTCAGTTGAGGCGAGAAAGCCATTGGCTCCTCTTCTCCGGCGAGTCTATAATTTGTCGAGGTGAGTTACAGCGGTTGTCTTTGCTTAGCGTTTGAGAGAAGGAGAGGCTCGGAGGCGAGAAGAGAAAGAGAAAGAGAAAGAGGAGGGACACCTTCGTTTCGTTTCGTTTCGTTCGGTTAGACGCGGTGATGCTATCAGCGCATACCTCGCCAGACAGGTGGCCACCCCGAACACACGTCCACCCACCACCGGCACCCACTGGAGTGGAGTCTTTTAGTTATTGGCTGGTCACCGACGCAGATACTGGTAGACGTGGCTAATTTGTTCCTGATTAGAGATAAATCTTATACCATCAGTCAGGAACGGCGCGTGTTTGGCTCAAATCGGGGAGCACACCGGGGTTAGTCGAAGGCCTGTAAAGAGAGGAGTGAACGGAGTGGGAAAGCCTGACGCAAATATAATACACCTATAATGACAACGATGATGCTAAAACCGTTGCTGCAGAGCTTTGAACACGATCGCAGAGACCGTCAACATTTCCGCCGAGCGAATAAACTTCGTGGTATATTGGAACGAGTCGATGCCCGCCGGGGCCGACCAATGCGGCCGATGGAGACCCGAGAGCTGCTAGGGTGCCAGACAAATGAGTTTTAGCTTCGGTCCCGTCTGCCCGTTTAATCAAAGTTTGAACTTCGTGCGCTCGCGGACTCGCTTCACCTGCGAGACTAACTACGTCTGATCATGCCATCAGCTACTCTCTTCGTAGCTCCGCTGCTTTGACCCAATGGCAGCAGGTTCCGAAGTAAAGTTTCTACCGCGCTAGAAATAACCGCGGAACCATTCAACGTTTCATCATTCAACGCCAAAATTAGAGCATTGATTTATGGATGGGAAAAATTGAAATTCGTTTCAAATCCTCAGCCTGAGTGTACGAGACGGATGATTTTTCCAAGAAGTGATACCTGATACTCTTTTTCTTATTCGTCAAAAGTTCACCTCCTGTTCTCAAATCAAGCATCCGTTTCTGTTCCGCTGACAAAAACGGTATGGTTTCTTTTTCACCCAACAAGTGTGCTGGAGGAGTATAAGAAAGACTTTGCGGTAGGTACATGGAAGTGAGTAATCGAGTTAGTCTGACCCGTGGATGTGTAGGAACAAAAGTAACATACGTGTAGCAGAAAGCGTGGGTGGTGGAAGAATTAGCGAAGCAGGAAGTGAATTCGCTCGCGGGGACATATATTGAGCGACCAACACACAAATCGTGCGGTTGGCTCCCCAAAAAACCAATTTCCCAGAAACTGTCACCGCGAGAGTAGAAGCAGTCCATTCGATCCTGTCATGTGTCAAGCTGATTTCTAAAACCACAGTAGGTACGCTTGCTCCCTCCATTCCCCCCGTTCCTCGGTATTTCTTGGAAGCCTCGGCACACTCGATAAGTAAATTCGGTGCTCCGTTACCAGCTTGGATGGTTAGTCAAAAGCTCTCTTTGTGGCTCGAAAGAATCGTGAGACTGGATTCGGTACTATCGAAGGTGTTTCCCCGGTGGTCTGGTCTATTGTTTCAACTGCTCATTAAACTAAAATCGGAGAATATGACTGAAACGAATCTTGAATAGAATGTGAAAAGGACGGAGGTTTGAGTTAATGAGTCTTGACGCCTAGCGATAAATCGTCGAAAAGTTGTTGGTGGGTTATCAGTATATGTACCTACACGATGTTTACGACTAGTGGGTATTTACCGTATTGCTGGGTATAATTTTTTTTACACATTTTAACGTTTTTACTTTTCGTATTCCTCTTCTTGTGTGTTTTCTACCCTTTTTACCGCGTGCCTAGTACATACCATATTATAACTGGTTGAATAACGCATCGTACAAAGCAGTGTTTCATAAACAGATAATGGAACACCTTTGTACACCGCGGCCCACTCTATCCCTCTGGAGAGAACGTCTGTATCCAGACACGCAGACACTGAACGTGTGCACGCGGATGGTGGTGATATCGGGTTACTAACATCATCGAGGGCTGGCTCGTTGTGCTGCAGGGTACGGGGGTTCCGCCGGGTTTCAGGGGGTGCTGCGGGGGTGCCATGCCCCGCGTATTCTCTCATCTCTTTAGAGAGAAATAGGGATTGGACCACACACGGACCCGCTTCTATACCTAGTTGTAAACCAGGGAGGAGGAGATATGTTGCCTCCATTACGCCTTGTTCTTAACCATGCGCCTGCCGGGCGGTATAAGAGGCATTGTGAACCGAAATAAACAGTGGACGATGCTCGGCTAGGTGGGTAGGTAAAACAAGATTCACCAATACCCATCAGCTTCCGAGATAGTTGACAAGCCTGTGGACCATAGGTAGTGAGTACAAGTACACATCAATGAAGCATGTCAGTACACTCTCTCACGATGTGCCTTGTTATTCTATTTACTGAAGAAACGGACCACATCTAGGTGCAACAGACAATGGACATGTATAGATATAGCGTTTATACACCGAAGTCGATGAATATTGTCAAGGAGTGAAGAAGCCTCACCGACAATCTTCGGTTGTGTGTACACAAACTAACTAAGAGTAATTAACAGCTTTCCTATTGCCTCTGCAGGGAAGTAAGCTAATACCAACGTCGGGTTTCTTTCTTAAAGATTGAAACATGAGATTACACATTTTACCCCTCGACGATTGAGAGGGAAGAGGGATGGATGGAATAGAAGAACAAGATAAAAAAAAAGAAAAGAGAAAAAGATTGTGAAATACTTTACGGTTGATCAAATTTTAGGGACTGGATGGGTGCCTAGTTCTTGCCTCCGTGGATGATCATCTCGGTCCGATTTTCAGAGACTCCGAGTGCTTAAGAGAGTCGGAAAAACAATGAAACAAATTCAAAGTATCAAAGAGTAATCCGAAAGCAACCGTATTATAAAATACACCAGCAACAGCACAAGAGACAACGCGAGTCGGTGTACATGTATAACGTATATACAGTCGGAGAGCGTATATGCTTGGAAGAAACGCGATACGGCTGTCGTGTGCTAGCGAACTCGTATAATAATACCTATACGCACATACGTGTAGGTGTACGCACAGTTTGCCACGTTTTTTGTTTTTCGCCTTGTGCCAGGGGTGGTGTTACCTCCCCTCCGCCCGCCCCGGAAAGTCATCGGGGATACCTATAACTAGATGGAACTGCGATACCATCGCGGAAACCTGCGCTACGTGACATAGGTCAGGGGATAGGTTCCGTTCTTTTTATTTCGGTGCAATTTTCCTTGCTTTGTTGGTAATCGGTTTTGTTTACTCAAAAAATCCAAAGATATCCACGTTTCCAAACTTATCGTTGATCACACTTCTCATAGCGAAGGTATGATTAAAAACGGATGAGAAATGATTCGTTATGAGCTATATTTTCAGTCAAGCGAGGACATAGCACTGGAAAACCTTTGTGATCAGCAACACTACAATACGTTGTTAAATTTCAACCTCTGCACGCTGATCAATTTCTGGTGGCAGGTGGGAAAAAAGCTTTGCTTATTTCCTTATCCTACGCTGGTTAATGCTCACGTTTGTTTTCACATCAGTTTCGTGGACCGATTTAGGCGGGGTGGTGTATAATACCAACGATACACGTGGGTGTCGATACCTAAACACTTGTCCCTTGGCCGAGGGAGGCTATTATTATACCGTATAACACAACTATTATTACATTTCGAGGACACGAGCCGGTGCGATGTACCTAAGTAAGATGGGGCGATGTTGGATATAATAAGTAGGATAGCAGTGCGTAAGGAATATAAATTTGCCACCCTTCTGTAACCAGATCACTTCCATTCCATTTGAAAAACATGGATATATACAGCAGCGAAGGGACAGACGCAGATCGACTTACTTATCGCGGGCCTTCCAAGTCCCTCGAGAGCCCTCGGGAACCCTCGGGAACCCGGAGTTGGTTTTATCGCTTGCACCCTCGCGCCTTTGGCGGGGTGATTTCGGTATCCTGAGGGAGTTATTCCCGTCCGATTCAACCAGCGTTAATATTCTATAATTATTTTCACCACCATCGGGTAGGGATGAAGTGGCGGCCTGTAGAGAGATCCTATCTGACCGCAGTCAACAAACAGGGTTAGCCTAAGAGAATATCAGCCCCGCGAGGCTGATCGCGATAGGAGATATTCAAATTGAACCTGCGTTAACAAACTTATCCGTTACACACGCCCTCGATTTGACGATATGATCAAACCGGGCACTATATAAGAATAAATTTACCTCGTGTAAAACAACTTCCGGGTTCCCCGGGTTTTTACATAGCTTTACTCTCACCCCTCGAGAGTGCGACACCATTAAAAATACCTCTAACAAATTCTCGTTATATACTTCACTCGTCCTCGCAGTCCTCGTAGATTACACTCAGTTTTTGCCTAGTAAAATCCCTGTTCACTAAACTTTTCTCGTTCTTCCCTCTCTCTCTCAGCACTACGAAATTTATGTGTTTTATAAACAATAAGGAAATCCTACCACCTTTACTCAAGTTCAGCCACATCCCCTCTACTACTTTCTTCCGTCTATCCTATTTTCATTTTATCTTTTTACTATTTGGCTTCTTTTCTCCCATACACTTTTTCGTACGCGTTACGACGTGTTTAGATTTCTCCTAATTTGTAGCCCGCGTTATGTGGCCGCAAAAAAGCGAGGAAGTCAACTGCCGTACTCTCACGCCGTACGAAATAAACATTCCAAAGACCGTCTAAAATAGGGTGTAAAATTCATTTCTGAAAAAATTCCTCCGCTTGCACCGATGTGAAAAGAAAATTTCCATAAAGATACAGAAACGAGCCAAAACAAAACTAACAGAGAGAGAGAGAGAGAGAGAGAGAGAGAGAGAGAGAGAGAGAGAGAGAGAGAGAGAGAGATAGGAGAGCAAAGGGTGAACTTGAGGAAAGGGGTGGCGTCTTCTTCTTCTTCTTCGATTCATGAATATGCGTGCGGGCTAAGGGGCTGACTTTATTCTGAGGTTAGGATCAGCTCACAGGTAGTCCGACACCGTATTACGTTACTCCAGAGCTGCCGGGGTTTTCAGTTAGCAGCCGTACGTCAGCTAACTTTAACTTTGTTTAAAATTAATTAAGTTTAGTCGCTACTGTCGGTTCGTTCTGGCTCTCACACGGCGCGGATCGTCGCTCCTGGTTTGCTCTGCAGTTGGTTCTCGGCTAGAAACTCGTGGTGATAGATTAGTGCTCACCGAGATCTGTTATTCCGGGTTGCTTAGTGTCTAGATGTAGATCGTTCCACGTAGGAAATCATTTGTCTCACACTTAGCCGAATATTGAGGAAGGTACAAGAACAAAAAAAAATAAATAAAAAGAAGAAGAACAACAAAAAAACACCGACAACTAGAGGTAAGGAGAAAAAAATATTTGAAGCAGAATCGCAATCTAGGTCTGACGCTGCAAAGTGGAATGGCAGTGAGAATTCGAATGTCTTCGGTTCACTTGTGCGTGTCTAAGCACAGCGTGTACTACACGTACACTTGTATGCCATAAGGAGAGAGAAAATGTTAGAGCTCGATATTGATATCGATACGTGGAACGCGCATCAAAGCCGAGTTGTTAGCTGACTTACGTCAGGTTTAACCAAGTTGTGGTTGCTGCATGACAGGGTCTCGCCTGCTCCACATTATACAGCGCGTCAAGGTACCTAGGCTTGGGCGTGAGATAGAAATCGCAGTTTCATCGTATAATGATGAAGGTGTAACGTGCATGCAGGCACGATTTAAGCAACAGTCTAGAATTAATTTATTCCCGTATTTTCATCCTAAACCTCTTCCTTCTTCTTCTTTTTGTTCTTCTTCTTCTCTATACGTGCATGTTTTTGGACTCATGCATTAATTCCCTTCGCTCCGTCGTCTCCATGGACACAGTGACATTGATCTGCCTCATGCCGGCTTCTGGTTGGTTGGGATAGGTTTCTACTGGCAGGTAGAGATACCTACATGCGAACGAACAATCGATACGACCGAGTTCCCCGGCCGGTGGAGGAAGCAAGGAACCACATTTCGCAAGGATTCACCGGGAACATCCGGTTCGGAAACAAAACACCATCAGGGAAAACCACAAAACCAAACTCATCGCATTTTGCTCTCACCGTTCACGACGAGTTGAAAATTTTCGAAGCTGGTCTCATTGCCGTTGACTTCGATCTTAATGAACATGCAGCCTTTGGGATTCGACTGTTTTCACAACTGATGACTGGAGGTATTTTATTAAATTTTGACACGACATGACACGTGAAAATAAATCTCTCGTCTTCCGATCCGTAATCTTTATCTTCCTCACCAATATCTGTACAATTTCTGGTCACTATTTCGACGACCATGATTATAGTTATTGCAAATTTCAACTCCGATTAAAAAATAGAACGAATGGTCTCTCGTCAAACGACCTCCGGATACTCAAAACCGACCACAATGCACGGGATTAAAAACTGTGCTATGCGGGATTTAGCGCGTATTCTTACAGGCAACCAGGTATTCGCGATTTTTTATCAAAATGAAATTTAACGACGCTTTTGCAGCCAGCAAACGTGAACAGAAAAATAACGAGCGCATAACCTGTCGATTATACATCATTGATTTTTTTCAATAATCGATAGACGGTATCGAGTAATCTGAGATCACCACCGGTGCGTAATTTCTGGAGCTTCGTAGTCAGGTCTTCGAAGAGGGATGTATTCAAGAGGGACGTTGCTGACGATCAGGGTTCATTTCCGACATTCACAACACAGCAAAAATCCAAGGTCAACTATAACGAAGTTTCGAAACACCCTCGTGCATTGCCTTCAATAATAACTGAGTTGAAACAATCTTCCGGAATTTTGTGTGGATTTGATTTTCAACGGAAAAGTAGTGCAAGAAGATCGTTGTTAGCGGACTCCGATCAGTCGGTAAAATTCCTCAAAGACGAATAATCGAAAAGGGTATGAGTATTTGTGGATATCTGTCAAGGTTATAGTTTTTTGGGTTTGATGTTTTACAGGTTCTAGGTGAAAACCAAACGCTTTTTCATCCGAGTGCCGCTCCGCGACGTCTGCCGCTCAGTTCAGAGACGCAAACTACTTTTCCCGTCCCTCAACAACGGCTCAGTCTCAACTTACCCGGGGAGCTGAAAGAATCTGCATCGCTTCTAGGCGCCTCTTGCAAGAAGCACAAGTGTCCAGGCCCAAAATCGAAAAACCCACCTTCGTGTCCACCGCCGCCGCCTTGTCCGCCTCCACCATGCTGTCCTCCACCACCCTGTCCTCCGAAACCAAAATGTCCTCCACCATGTCCTCCGAAACCAAAATGTCCTCCACCCTGTCCTCCGAAACCAAAATGTCCTCCACCCTGTCCTCCGAAACCAAAATGTCCTCCACCCTGTCCTCCGAAACCAAAATGTTCTAGACCCTGTCCTCCGAAATCTCCGCCTGGTCGATCTTGTCAGCGGGTCGAGGATCAGAGAATGAAAACTGTGTCCGATTCAATTTCAGGTGAAAGAACGATCAACGATTGGTTACTGAAGTTGTCACAATCGGCACCACAATTGAGAGTGACGAAGGAGGGTCAACCCGGGGTCATCGAGTCTCTTCTTCTGGAGTCGGTGGAACGCGGGAGTCTGACAAATTGTGGTTCAAAGTCCGAGTACGGTATAAAAGAAAGATTAAGCGGGGTTCAAGAGAAAAGTGAAGAGGAGTGGAGAGTGGACGGAAAACCGCAGTGGCGACAGAAGATTATTACGAAGAACTTCAGCGTCCCAAGAAGCAAGAAGAAGACCAAGAAGATAGATGGTAACGAAAATGTCGGAAAGAAGAATGCGAAAGATTGTAAACCGCCGAAAAAAGAGGAGACAAGGAAGAACGGCGGGTGTAGCAATAGGCAGAAAAAGAGAAACTCATCGTGTGGTGGCAATAAGCCGGTGAAACATGTGGCAGGGTTTAAAAAAGATCCGTACAATAAGCGGGACGCCAATTTCAAAAGTAAGAAGAACAGTCAAGTATCGTGCAAGAGAAAACCTGCAAAGAAATCATGCGGACCCTCGATTCTGCGGAAAAACACACTCGTCTTGGACTCGAAGGCTTCTCCAATAGCTTCCACCTCGCAGGATATTGATAATTCAACTTCCGCCAAGTTTTCAACGTGGAATAGCTTCGCTCAATCTCGATCACCGTCGGTGTCAATAGAGGAAATACCCCTTCAATACCAACCAAAAGACATCGATAGCGTATCGAACATCTCACTGGATAAAAAACTGTTTGACATTTTCTCAGTTAGGTAAATGAAGACCATTTGTTTTGTGTTCATTGTCAACCGTGCAATTAGAAGCAACCCAGAAAAGAAGATACAGGGACTAAAAGATCCGCTCTGGACTTTTAATCGAACCTTTGGTTGTAAGGATCTTTCAACAGTCGGACATCGTACGCATTTCAAACTTGGCAAGTGTCCTCCTATGATAGGCACCTATTATGAACTACAACTGGAACTACCGTCTGTTTCCGAATGAATTTGTAATTATTTACAAGAAAACGAGTGAACTGGGGTGTGTGGATTATAGCTATACACTATACAGTATACACAGACCGTAATTAGCTGACAATTGAAGCGTATGATTTGTTCTTTAGTCCTGTAAGATGTGGGGCGTACTGAACTGAGTTGCTTGTAGGTATTGCGCTTTGTGTTCCATGTGTGTGCAGCTTGTAAAGTCCGGGGTTCTTGGTAGTGAATTTTTGTGGCAGCAAGGGAGGATGAATGGGGAACGACGGGGCAATTACAAGGTATTCAACCGCTCTATGGGGCTCTCTGCATCAGAAGCTGCATTCTATACCTGGCGCCTCCTCATCACCTGTGGGAACGCGATACGAGCATTTCACTGCCCGCTTTTCGCATTGTTACGCAACGTCCAGATCCCGAGGGATAAAGAAATCAATGTCACTCTCTGCTGCAGTGGACGCCCGCCCTTTTGCAGCCCATTGTTGTTAGCGATGCTCTTATTTCCGTGCACTTCAGGGTTTCGTTATAGCCATACTCAGGCATCCGCAACAAGTTTTCCGTAACAGACATAGGGAGAAAAAAAGTCACTTGAGGAAACTGCAAAGTTTTGACAAATTCACAAATTCACAAGGTTCATTATTTGGAAGCTTTTTAGGTCATTGGGTTACTCAGATCTCATTGCGTCTACCTTGCTAAATCACGTCGCTTGTATAGCTGGAAATTTTCATCCTCAAGTTTATTTGACAGTTCAGTAAATCGAACAGACACTTTCGAGTCGGGCAGACATGCAGGCGGGACAAACTGCCGCTATACGATGGGGTCGTGGAGTTGATCGAAACGGAGCGGTACCCCATTGTGAAAATCAATCAGCCCTCTTCAATTCATCGCACTGCTGGCTTCTCGTCTGGCCAAAGGAAGTCGGAACGGAAGGAAGGAAGGAAATGGCTGGCATTGTGCAATTTATGTATGGTACGGTGTGTGTGTATAAAACCTGCAGAACGTACATCAACTTCAACTTCAACTGCCTACGGTGAGTATTTTCATCAGAGCATACCGAAAGTTTAATTCTGCAATATTTCTGCCGCGAGTCAATTGGACCGTTGTTGAGTGGGTTTTGGGATTACGGCGTAATAATACGACAGGGTGAATCGGTTCGTAGATAACGATGCCGGCGGTAATAAGAAGGGGAATGTTTTCGAGAGTTGAGGGTTGATGGAAATTTGATTCGTAACGAATCAACATGGCCGCAGCAGTTCTGAACTACGCCGTTCAGGGCGTGCATTGTACGAAGATGGTATAAACTGATTTCAACAATGTATGACGCTTCCTATGTGAGGTATAACATGTATGAAGTCTTTTTGCAGCCAAGATACGATTCATTGTCGAATATCTACTGCGGTAGCACAAAGAGGAACGCGTTCTTTCAGTTGCTAAGAGGAAAAACAAGATAAAAAGTCAGGAAAAATCGATCGTAGTCTGGTCGTCTATACGCCGCATTGTCACGCTTCCAAAGTCATTCGTTAACTAAGAAATTAGCTCTTCGTTTTACAGACTGACAATTATAACCGCATTGTCACCCGCTGATCGTTCACAACCGACGGTAAGTTGTTCTTCAGCGGCGGATTGTTTTCTTTACTCAAAATCTTTAACCAGCTTAAGAAAGCATCGCGGAAAACATTTCCATGCTGTTAACACAAAGGTAACAAAGCTTGATACGATGCTTCATACAAAACTTAATGCGTATCAAAAATGCGCGTGTCTAAATAGTCCCGGTCTTTCATCGATAATTCTGGCCAATAAAAACTCTGAATGTCAAATTTTTGTTTCTTACACTTTGAAAATACCGCACTGGGTATTACATAATTCCTGAAAGCTGTTCTACTCCACGTGTGTCATTTTCTCGACAATTCAATCTATCTTATATACATATACAAACCAACTATCATGAGGTATCATGAGGTGAAATTGGATGTTCGGGGCATGAAATAAGGGGCAATCGTTACATTGACCTTTTGACATTTGTACTGCAGCTACATACACACGACGTCGCGAACGCGAAGATACGATTATATTGTGTCTCTAGTTTATCCCTGCGCCTGATCCATCTTGTACCTAAGCCACGCGCATCTATATCCCTGACACGATTTATGACCAGCTCGCGTGCAACTTGATGTGAAATATTTAGGCAGGTCTATCAGTGAACTCGATGAAGAAAATGGCCGATCAGAATTTCAATTACTGTACAAATTCTTATCATGTATATCATATCAGTTTTCTGCTCGCCCATGTTCTACGGATTTGTGAAATGAATCGTACGAATGGAGGCGAAGAACAAAGGTGATGCAGGTGTTATAACTTAATTAATTAATCCCGTGTATGTATTATTTATTCTCGACGGAGTAAATTTCTGCAATATTTCGTATATCAAGTTACTGCTAATCAGCATAATAAGATGGATGTGTGTATGAGGTTGTTCGGGCGGTTTTTTACCGTAATATTCTGATCATTACAGCGATATGATCGTGGTCGTCAAACTGAAGTGTAATAATGTATCCCAGTCGACAGTCGGCGTTGTATGATAACAGTTTGAAAACCCGAGGCGTAAATATCTACAATAGCGATAACAATAAACCGCTCTCCACAAGCACTTTTTCATTTTTTACACTCCCTCTACCTCTTTCTCTGTCTCGTTCCGGAGAAAAGCTTACTCCGCACTTTTCTCACATCTCAAATTACTGCAGCCAACACCTCTCGACCCCAGATATAATATATATGATACATTCAAGTAGGTATACCTACGTACGGTCGTAAGTATACGTACGAAGGTATCAGCGCGTATAATGCATACGCAATTATTTATCTTAAATGAATGCACGATCGTCCTTTCTTATTCGTATAACGTCAATACCTAAGGACCTGTACCTATATAAGATACGACCAATCCTACCGCAGAAATAAATCGAAACGGTAAACGAAGTAACCAAATATTAATCGTATTGTATGGGGGAAAAAAACCGATTTAGCAAGCCGAAGAAGGCGACTGTTATATTTTGGAATTATAAAAGTCAAGCCACTGCAATGACGAGAAATAAGAAGGTGAAATTAAAATCGACCGAAAGGCAGGAAGTGTTTCAACATAATCGTTGCAGCGTTCTGATGTAAAAAAAGGATGAATATCTGAGATATTTCTTTGAGTTTCAACGATGCACGGATTTTCCTTGTCGGAAAGAGAATACCACATACGCCATGTATAGTTATCAGTCGACGGGCAAGTGCGAATTGTTGAGGTCATTCAAGCGATAGTGATTTAGTCGACACCACGATAATTGCACAGCAAGTATAAGGCGTATTAGAACAATTCACAGGTAGACCGTTGATGAAAAGACTGGGGTAGAATGAAAGGTGTAGTTTAATACCTTGTGCCTAGGTCGGGTCCAATAGCGGTTTAGAATGGTGGTACTCGCCCCGCCTGGTAGCCAATGGAAATGCGAGTCGCCGGAGTCGTCATGGAGGCCAAACCCCCAGCCAATAAGCCTCCAAGCTGCGCATGACAACGAGGTCAGAACTGGGCCCCGCCGTTCGCCAGTTCTTTCGTAGGTGCGCATACGACAGCATCTCTGAAGCGCGTCGGTCGTGTGGAGAGTATGCTGGATACCCTTAATTTTTCGGCACCGGGATATCCATTGACTATCGTACTGGAGCTAGAACGAGAAAGGAAACGCACGTTCACGTTACAAGGGCTTAATTATTTATTGCTCAACATCGTTCAATCCTCCACCGCTTTATACTAGATTTTTCATTTTACTGTTTGATTTTTTTTTTTGGTTGTATTGTCAGGCGAAATTTTTCTCTCATTCTTATATCGTCTCGGTTCCCACTTTGTTACCAAAGGTTTTCCACTCCACTTGGTACAACGATTGATTGAAACGGTGGTGTGTAATAGTATCCAACAGTGGGCAATTGGTAAATGAGTATATATGTGCAAATGAAAGCAAGTATTCGATTACAGTGACAGTGTGTAAATGATAATAAATTGTGCATTAGACGTATATAAATGGTGATTGTGCGTGTGTAAAATATAATAAACAGGTCATGTGGTAAATGTACTTGCAAAGAAGAGGAGTTAGGATGTTGCGAACGGAGCATTTTAAAGAAGAAATGTAACAGCCCAAACGGATCCGCGAAACGTGCTGCGGCTTATAAATGAAGAAAACATTGGATCGGAACGAGGAGCTGGCAAGCGAATGAGGAGGAGGAGGAAGCGGAGGAAAAGAGGAAGAAGCAGAAGCAGTAGGTAGTAGACTCGGCATAAGACTGAGAAGAAGAAGCTCTCAAGTCGAACCCGGGGCTAATAATAGACGACGTAGGAATCGAGATATTCCCAACTCCATGCAACGTGTACAATATCAGTGTGCCTGCGCGGACGAGGATTGAATTTCGCAGGTCTTGGTACACGGGATTCGAAAATAGAGCGAGACCGTGATAAAGCGAACACTGAACTGGAAAATGGACACCAATATCGACCGTCGGTGCAATTGTACCAAAGTGCGATAGCGAAACGCGAACGTTCCTGACGTCCTCATTGGGAACCCGAAGTCGGAAGCGGCGTTGCTAGTGCTGTTTGTAACCTGAGAATATAGCTTATGTACGCCAAAGAGCGCCGCGACACCCGAGAGCAAGAGAGCACTAGCAGCACCAACATCACCAGCAGCAACAGCGCGACTCTGGAGTGACTAAAAATATCCGAATACGCGCGCGACTAGCCCACATTCATGTTCCTCGACACTGAACTACTCCTCTCTACCGTCTGTTCAACATTTTCGACTTACTACACTCGATACTCCACTGTCTCGTGAATCATCATCTACCGGTCATCATCCTCTGCCGGACTGATTTTACGATCATTGTAGTGACACCGGTCACCCTCAGCTGAAGTGATAATTGTGCATCCCACCCTGCAGGTACTTTCCGTTGCACAGCTTTGCCTGCACCTTGTATGTCCGGCGAGTGTTCGACATGGTTATCGTTCTGGGTAAAATAGTGTTACGGTTCTTGTCGTACCCTCGGATCACGTCATGATACCACCGCGTCCAGTAGCGGGAGGGTTAAACGCGATAAAAAATTCCGAATTACGGTGGGCAGGAACCGAGTGATCCACACCACGAGGCCAGCGTGTCACATTAGCTATCCGAAATCGAAGGGAGTCCAAAAGAGGGAGACGTGCCCGGAGCCCAAGGAGCATCGATATAAGACCGATTCATCAGTGTACATAATACGAAAGACAAAGTACGGGTGGTGGTGAGTAAAGGATGATCGGTGATAAGTGGACTCGATGATGAAGTGAAGGAGTGATTCGAGTCGTCGAAGAACCTCACGACGAACAGCCGAAATCGCGCGCGGTGTGAAAAAGTGCCGATCCTCAGTGCGTTGAGTGTGAACGGGACCAGGTGGGAGAGTGAAAAATATTCGCAGTACATTCACGGTGGAGGTCGGATCCAGCGGAGTTGCAAGGGGCGGAATTGGCCCCGGCGATGAGGTGATGCTTGGGTACGGGGGCGCGGGGGCGAGCTCCGGGGTTCAACAAGCCATGGGCCCCGGTGGTAGCGACTTGCTGGGTCCGGCTGGGGACTACAGCCCCCAGGGGACCCCGACGCCCTTAGGTCATGGGTCGGGGGCCCCCGTGATAGACGCCCAAACAGCCGCGAGCTACGCGACGACCGCCGGCGGACCGACGACCTACAGCCCTCAGGATAGCCCGGCAAGTTCGGCCGGCGGCGGCGGAACCAATGGACAGTTACCCAGCTTTGGGTTCACCCAGGAACAAGTAGCCTGCGTTTGTGAGGTGCGTTTGTACATTCTTTGAAGGTAGAGGTTGCCTTCGATCGATCGCGATCGATGAACGGTTTCGTTGGATGGTTAGTTTTTTTCTTCTTTCTCGATCATGTTTCATCACGAGACCTTAATCATACGTTACGCAGTATAAACGCTGGGAGCCTGAGTTCAAATGCTGATCTTTTTGGGTTCCCTTGTCGAAGCGTACCTATAGACGGTTCGGTGTTGTACCGAGTTTTCCATTTTCCCCGATTAATTTAACACCGTCTTAACTCTGACATTCGTACCACTAAATACGATGTTGAATTTCTACGACAAGCGCAGTGCAGCGGATTTCTGCGGTATCCGAAAATTGACACAGTAGTTTTTATACCTGCGTGCGACCGGCGGGGAACTTTAACCTAGGCAATGAACGAAGTATTGATTGATCATTGGAGTGACGAGTCGTAGCTATACAATGTTTGAATCAGACATTTGTCGAATGCCCGTGAAACTGAAACCAACTTGTAGTTACGTTGCAAAACGGAACAGAACCACAACTGTCTTATTTCGCACCAGTGGAATATCATGTGCTAAGAATCTAGCTTCAGGGGCCATAAATTTATAATAATCTTGGCTACATCGTGAGATGACATCTACGGAATTTGTAAAACTCCATAAATGACGTATTCACTTTATTCGCAATTGCATGACAGAATTGTGCCGAGTGTGAGAAGTTTGCCTGATTGTTAAAAACTTGTGCAGCTGTAATGTGAACGTAAATGGAATATGACTATAAAATTCAAAGGCGACAAAGACATGCAGCTCGAATTGTCTTCAACCCTGGTCTAATCTTCAAGCTCATTTTCTCAGGTCATCTTCAGATCGCACAGTAACATAAATATCCTCTATTATTGCTCAACGACCTATGATTAGACTTTTGAATTTGCAAAGTCGTATAGCCATCGTCGTTTTGTACAAAGACTCATTGCATTATCGACGGGCTAAGAAACGTTTGCGTAAACCATCAAGTTCATCAGTAGAGAGAGAGAGAGAGAGAGAGAGAACTCCGCCTGCATGGTATTCGTCTCCGAAGATTGCATGCACGCATGCATGCAAAGCCCCACGTTCAATTTCGCGTTTCATTTAGTATACAGGCATAAGAAAATCCCCAGGCAGGGATATAATGGTTTACACAATTCCCGGTACGCCAACTAACCTATACACAAAGAACACGATGGGCATTGATTGTTTACACAGTCATACTCGGTCGATGTAAAATTGGCACCGATTACCTATAAGCTATGCCATGCCGCCAGTCGGCAAGCGTAATCCGGTAATTCAATCGAGGCCACCACTCTAGTCACGTCACGTGACCCTTGGTATCGAGATAAATTAAGGGGTCTCATCCACCATGTGTTACATGGCGTATGGAAAACGGTTGCATGCCATTAAACTTGAAGCCATCAAGCTTCCAAGCTCTCATCTTTCTCCTGCTTCCTCTGTACTTTGGTGACACGATTCTCCTATACAGTCTGATTATTTCCATCTTATTTGACTCTTGTACCGCTCTCAGACTTCCCTACAAACCGTAAAAAATGGAGCACCGAATTTAATACCGTTCAAATGGTTCGGTATCCGATTTCAAAACTGTTATTCATCCTTCGCAAGGAGTTATAAAGTGCTGTATCATCCGTCAATCACCGCTGCAAAAGATCTTCAATTCGTTACCAAACAGTCCAACAATGGACTGCGCATTGCTAGTGAATTTAGATTACTGTTAGATCAGAACCTTGAAATTTTTGTGTTTGGGTTTCTGCCACTGTGATATTTGCCACAAATGCATGACGACTGCATTCGCGGAGAAAAGTCCGGGGCGAATAGTTGAAAAGCGAGATCCTAGCCGTTTCCAAGTTTTCCCACAGCACCTACAATCAGCTCTGAATATTTATTTATAACCTCCCCCCAATAAAGCTTTCGTCACCTGTCAACCCTGTTTGTGCCGTTCCCTGTGCTATACCGAAGCGGACTTAATGCAGCACTTGGAGTGTTGGACGTGTGAAAACGTTCTCGGGTTTGTGTATACACGTACCAAGTAAACGGTTTGGTACGCTCGCGACTATTTACAGCCACTATTTCAACCGGTAATAATTATAGATCTTAACCCTTCCCTCTCCTTTGCATGGGCTTTGCCGTACCACGCAGCCTCGGCACCTGGATCCCATTGTTTCATCACGCCGAGGCCCTTCTACAAGTACACTCATCTCTACGCCCATACTCAACAAGCACTCTCATTACACTCCCGACTTGTTGAGATACTCGAGTACCATTAGACGTCATTTTTTAAATATTGGCACTTAGTGGAAAGGAGTATAACTGCTCCGTCCATTCCTGATGTTCCATTACTCCCCAGTTTTTGTTTTCTTTGGTTTCTCCTAACGTGAAAGATCGATAAGAAGAATGACATCAATAATCGATACCTCGCGGTGTTGCACGAATAACAAGGCGAGGAGAATAAATAAAACCTTGCCGTTTCTGGCATAATACGTATCAGCATTGAGATTTTTAGGTCACGATGACTGACATTTGATCCGAATAGATCTTCCGTTCGGCGAGTTTTAAATCCCTGCATATCGCGGAGTGATTTACGGTTCGGATCATCACAAGAACCACGTACCAGCTACATCCTCTTCGTGTATTAATACTATTAATACATTTTTTTCCCCTTCGTACGAATTGAATCATCGGGCATATACGCGGTTATTACTCTCTTTCTCTCTCACTCGAAATTCATTTCGTACACGAATCTCTCGGACTTGACGTTGCTTTGAAGATTCGGTATTTATTGCTATAACTAGAATCACACGATACAGCTGCCTGCGTGATATTACAATTAGAGTTAATTGCGTAAAATCGAAATATTAACGACAAGCTGACAGATCCCTGGAATATTTGTATATTCTTTACTAATTTTTCACGTCTCATTTTTATATACCCATTTGTTCGGATCGGCGTAAGCAAACGATGAATCAATTCCGGAATGAATAGATCGGATCTACTATTTGAACGCATTAAAGGGCGGGAAAACACCGCAGTTGTTGATGAATAATTGGAGCAACATGATCGGAACGGAATTACCCTCGCGGAATTCGGGCGCGGCCCCAATCGGTTGCAAATAAATAGAAAAGAGGTTGACCGTCATTCGGTTTCAACACCGATGCTGCTGATCACCTGCAGCTGAGTTACACGAGCTAATCTACCTGAGGCACATGTCACTTGGTTAAAGTAACGTCAGCGTGCCGACCGAATTAAGGAGCAATTAGTCGTACATTTTACGCTATTCTTATTTTTCTTTCTCTTTCTCTTTCTCGCTCTAAAATAGATAAACGAAAATAGAACTCGGGCACAAATTATTTCAATAACATCAATTCGCGTAAGAGATAATTTATACTTGCCGTTTTCACGTACAATCATCGTTGCCGCGAATCGAAATACACACATAATATTTCATTCCTCAAGATAATTGGCAAACGTTTTAGCCACGTATACATACATATACAGGGAGCATTAGGTATGACAAGCGTGATCAATCACTGTTCTGCGATAAATTAAATTAGAAGAAATGAATGGACGAATAGAGCGAGAGAGAGAGAGAGAGAGAGAGAGTGGAAAGAGAACAGGGTGCAAAATAAGTGGGAAAACATCGGTTTAAAATTATACCTCATCGCATATCGAGTATCATTGTATACAGTTTTCCAATTTTTACCTTCGCAACAAGACTTTTTTTTTTATATATACACCCATCACTTATTTATCGTATTATGTTCAATATCGAGTACATAACGCGCTGCATGTGTAGAATATAATGGCTGAAAATAAACCCCGGGAATAGCTTATAATAATTTCTGTATATATATTATACACACATTTTTTTAGCCAATTTTTATTATTACACTATCCAGCGCATCTCACATATGTTTATAACCTACAGGGTATATAAAATCGCAGTATACGTATACATAATACATGCATAGTATACACGGATATTGTAAATATCTATACGTTAATACACGACTTAATGTCTATAAGATATATGACCTTTACGATTTAGGTAATCGCGGCAAGTAAAATTATGTATATATCTCGTGTCGATACATTAGATGAGGAAAAATTTCAGCCTCTTCGTCGTCTGATAACCTCTCCCGTCCCCCCCCCCCCCCCCCCCCAGATCTAATTTCAAGGATGAAAAATGACCGAAACTATAAATTATGATTTTATATAAGTGATTTTACAAAAATTACGTATGAATATTGTTATATATAATATATATTTTTTTTATCATCCTAACGAAACCTAATAGAGAAAGACAAACTCAAAGAAGAAACTACAGTTATTGTATTATTTAGATGTATATATATATATATATTTATTATACTATCGCACTATATCTATTCACCTATACATTTATATATGTGTATATAATATATATATATATATATATATGTGGTCGTTGCACACGTTAGCTCCTTGCCCGCGTCACACGAAAATAATTGTTTTTCTTCAAAAATATGCGTACATTAATAATTGAATATCGTCTATATAAATGGAAAGACAAATTTTCTTTTCGGCTATAACGAATGATGGAACAATTGAAGTGGCAGAAAAATAATTTCCAATAAGCCCGAAAATTGTCGTTGTCGAAAATTAAAAATTAATTGAAAAAATAATAGAAAACCGGCAAACAATGTCGAATTAAAACTATGCAAATAAATGGCAAAAAAAAAAAAATTTCATTAACTTAATGGTACAATATATACCTATGTATTGTATACTTATCGTGTGACGTGGACGCTAGTTGTCTTGTATACAGCGAAAAAGAAATTAGCTAAAACTAGAATGAAAAGTAAAAGGAAACAAGAGAAGAGGGAAAAAACTTAAATTGAAACGGAAGAATTGTATATCTGGTAAATTTTTCAAAATAACGAAATAATCGTAAGAGAGAATAGAAAAAAAAAAAAAAAAAAACTTGACGAAAGGACGGGAGAAAAAATTGCTTTATCACGAAATTTCAATTCTACATACATATACATGATGAAATTTCGATGCGTTGCATCGTGTGAAAAAAAAAAGAAAAGAGAAAAAAGAGTTTGAAAAAATAGAGAAAGCGAATAAAGCGAAAAGTACCCGGCTAAGCGGTAGATTGATTTTCGAATCGAGATGAAAAGATACAAGATAAACTAGATTAATAGGAGGTCGCGTTTTCGTCATTTCGACTAACAGTGTGCCCCTCCTGTCTATCGTCTTCAAGGCGATGGTGTCGTCTGTACAGGTTCTCCAGCAAGCCGGGTCCGTCGAACGCCTCGGAAGATTTTTGTGGTCCCTGCCGGCGTGCGCGAGATTGCACAGGCACGAGAGCGTCCTGAAGGCGAAGGCGATCGTCGCCTTCCACCGCGGCAATTTCAAGGAGTTGTACCGGATACTCGAGAGCCACACTTTCAGCCCTCACAACCACCCCAAACTCCAGGCGCTCTGGCTGAAGGCCCACTACATCGAGGCGGAACGACTGCGGGGAAGACCTCTCGGTGCCGTCGGTCAGTATCGATTTATATCACCCCGCCTTTGTCGCCCCGGACGAAACGAGTAGTTCTTTTTTTTTTTTTTTTTTTTATTATTTCTTTTTATTCGAAGATAAGGAAGATAAGGAATCGATACTCAATTATTCAATCGATTTCAGCTTTCGGTTTATCCTTTAATCCGGTTCGACCCTTTTCACAATCGTCGTTTTTTTCACAATCCATATTTTTTATCAAACAGGCAAATACCGCGTTAGACGCAAGTTCCCTTTGCCGAGGACGATATGGGACGGCGAAGAGACCTCTTACTGTTTCAAAGAAAAATCCCGTAGCGTTTTGAGGGAGTGGTACGCGGCGAATCCTTACCCCTCGCCGAGGGAAAAACGCGAGCTTGCCGAAAGTACCGGACTGACGACGACCCAAGTTAGCAACTGGTTTAAAAACCGAAGACAAAGAGACCGGGCAGCGGAACACAGGTGAGTTTTTTTTTTGTATTTTTATTTTTGTTTTTCTTATTACGTTTTCTTTCAACCAGAACAGTAATTTACGCAACGCGTTCTTTCACGCACGTTTTCCGTACAAAAAGTAAGTATGCTGGTGCGCATGCGCCTAATCGGTGCGTCGATTATTTTTGGTTGTTCTTAACGTTTTTGTCCGCCGAAATTGCTTGAAATTCTCAAATGAATGAAACGATGTGCAAAAGAAAATTTTAAAAAAAAAAAAAAAAAAAACTTTATATCCAATCCGACGTTCCTTCGACGTTTGACGAACAATTAATACCGCTATCAATACGTCGCGATATATGAATTTCAAAAAATTCCGTGTGCGTTTGCAGAAACTCGACAAGACATTACGACGAGTGAGAATGGTCGGAAAGTCTCGGATTAGACATTCCGTCGACGTTTTTCCGACGATCGTTGTATCTCCGTTACCGACGTCGACTCTTCGAATAGTAAATCTGAAAAATGTCTATCCGACATTGAGTGTTGACCGGGTATACGCACCAAACGAAAAACCAAAACTTACACGTTTCAGTTCTCTATTATCCTTCACAGTTTCACTTGTACTGTTTGATATTGACCATGTCAATATTTCCATCATGCTTCTAGAATTCTAATATTCACACGAAATAAGACTTACTATAATTTACTGTGAAGAATATCATTTTTTTAAACGAATACTTGTCATTTTCTTAAATTCTATCGTGACAATATCGCACACTTCGATAGAACGATACACGGAACAATTACGATTTTTACCTTGTTCTTCTTCCCTACACTGATTGTGAGAGAAATTTTTAGTTCCGGTTACCGCTCAGTCATTAGCTATTTTTATTTTTTACCACAATCCAAAAATATAGTTCTAGGCAGAAAATGAAAATTAGTTTTCTAGCTGTTACCGGAGAGTCTAGTATCCGTTACTATTCTTTCTCATTACGATCACTGTTGCTAGATTTTCTTGCAACTGTTGCGAAAATTTAACGCTCGTGCAACGATAAATTGACGTTAAAGCCTTGTTTGACTAAAAAAGTAGATTAAACCTCAGAAACTGATTTTGCATTGCAATAACCAAAAAAGGATCGACGATAACGTAAAACGGTTAGGCGTACCTCGTTTTTCGTAATCCCAACGATATTCAAACAGTTTTTTTTAACAGTTTTTTTTACAATAAAAAATGAAATTTTTCTCAGTATACTTTCGAACTAAAACATGCTAAAAACTTTGATATATTTTTACCGTTCATTCGCACAAACTGTTTCTCACAATCAGTGTTATACTATACGAGTTAATTCAACTTTTAAGTGTGTACGAAAATCAGGCAAAATTAGAACCACGATGACGATGATGATGACTTAGTTAATCGAGTATAAAAAAATTTCTTTCACCTATTAATTGATTCTTGAAATACTCCCGTTTCAAATTTTTATTTTATCCAAAAGTTTCGGGGGCGATTCATGACACGTGAAATCTTTCGCTAAATGATTTCTCTCTCTCTCTCTCTCTCTCTCTCTCTCCTCTCTGGATTTTGACCGCTCGAGGCTAATATAATAACAATCGTGGCAACAACGCCCACATCGATACGTACTTACGCCCTATCCCGAGGGGAACGAGGAGTTAACCAGCTCTCCCCGTGTTTCCCCATGGGTTTCACCGATGTACGTATACGCTCGACGCAGTCGGTATTTACACACGGGCATCGACAGCTTCCTCCTCCCGTCAACCCTAGCAGCAGCAACAGCAACAGCATCGAGCCTTATCTCGCGATACGAACGAGCAGATTGCTTGACGCATGAAATGAATTATTGGCTCGACGGAATCACGAGCGACGCGCCTCGTGATGTTTAATTAATTACACATGCTCGGAGGATCTCTTTTTAAATTATACATGCACGTTTTACGTGAAAATAATCTATGCATGTGGGTAAAAATTTACAAATATTGTAAAACAGGGATTGTTTGGGATTGCAATATGTCGGTAGCAAATGTCAAAAACGCGAAATTTCAATTTATCAGGGTATTTTTAAATGTGGAAAGCCGAAACGTAGAATCGTTAGTGTCTTAATACATTTTATTCATTCCGATGATTGTATACTTTGTACACAGGCTTTTTGTACTCACAACTTTCTAAATTATTTTCGAATTTTTTATATCGTTGCTTTTAAAGTTAATTAAGACATCGATGTAAAACTCGATGTGAAAATTTTTCGAATATCGGCAATAGGATTTTACGATAGTGAAATAGGAAAAAAATTATTTTTATTGTTATATTACGTGTGAAAGCGTTATTAAAAAAAACATATGTATGTATACACATTTTATCAAACTTTCCAACCGAGGATCGTATCTTTAATCGTGACTTCAGGATATTCGGAGATGGAAAAAAATTGTACGATTCGCGTAACAATGAATTTTGTGTACAAAAAATGATTATATCGCAGATTAAGAATTATAGAAAATTTCAGCAGTAAACCGCTACGTAGCAAAACATATGCAACATTTCAAAAGCTTGAGATCTATATACAAAATTGTCGTGCAAACTTGCACTGAGAGAAATTTTTATTTTCGGTTACCGCTCAGTCCTTAACTATTTTCATTTTTTACCACAATCGAAAAACACAGTTCTGGATAGAAAATGAAAATTAATTTTCGAGCTGTTACCGGAAAGTCTGGTATCCGTTACTATTCTTTCTCATTACGATCGCTGTTGCTATATTTTCTTGCAACTGTTGCGAAAGTTTTTTTCAACGATACCTGTTTTACCCAATTTTTCTAGTTACCGTAACAAATGAAATTTTTCTCAGTCTACAGCTTTTCGTTTCAGGGCAAACTTTTCCGTAACGTATCTCACATGGCGTAAACCGAGGTGTACGGGTGTACCTATAAAGAGGCAAAAGCTGTCGCGGTGAACCACGTGCAGAAACGGGTGGTATCCGGCTTTTGTAAGCCTTACGTTTGCCTTTTTCCGTGAGTTTTTCGTTTCGGTGAGAGAAGGGTAGGCGCGGTGTATAAACTACGCCTAGGCGGCGGTGGCGGCGAGTTATTACGACTCGAAGAATAAGATCGTGAGACAACAACGAAAAAGAGAGAGGAAAAGAGGGGGTGGAGGAGGGCTGCAGGGAGCCCTTGGAGTTTCTACGGTAGTTAGCGATTGTTCAAACAACCCTTTGCCAGCGGTAACCGCGGCTTTTCCTTTTGACGCGACCTGCAGCGAAGCGCTCCTCTTAAAACAATAACAACCGGCCCAGAACGAGCTTCGGTCAGGCCCAGGCATGGCGCATCCTTGGGATGCGAAGGAGGTTCACCATCCACGAGTAGATTTCCTCGAGTAGGCCTAAAATTAGCATAGGCTTCATCCGCAAACAATTCCGCTGGGAAACCTTAGGAAATCACTGCTCGCCAAAACGGCCTTCTGGGGTTTTGTTGTCAAACTGTGTGCTCAATGCCAGCGGGTATATATAATTATTGTTGAGGGTTGAGAGGTTCGAGGAGGAGGACTGTACCGGTCACGGAGCCTGGATACAAGGAGAAGGATCGCAGTGTACGTACTTGAAAAACGGGCGAAAGTTTGAAGAAAGATCTTTCTAAGCTGTAGAGGCGCTAAATTTAGCCAATGTCAGATTTTTTTAATTTCAGGAAGTATTTACAGGAATTTCAGGAATTTTTTTCAACTCGTTCAGAACGAGTTTCGAAAATTTTATAGAGGTATTAGGTATGCGTGCATTAGGTTCTTACATGTTTTAGAGTCAATTTTAACGGAGTGTAAAAAGGTGAATATATTCACAGCGCGCAAGGTTTCTCAGTTGATATTTGTAGCATAGCGTACGAATTTTTCCGGCATCATCTACTTGCAAATACCAGCAAATTTTCATAGGATTTTTCGTTAATATCTCGATTTTAAAAGAAGATAAATCATTTTTTAGAATCATGATCCAAAACGAGCAGTTTATCAACATGAAATTTAGAGCGTGTCTCACTCCCAGATGAGAATTTGAGAAGAATCCCGTGACGATGTGTGAAAAAATTAAAAAAAAAAAAAAAAACGTGCCAAAATTCAAACAAACTGTAGGATAAACCTTGCGCGCAACTTTGAAATATCAAAATCAACGAAAAATGCATACAAAGTTTGATTTCTCAACGAATCGCGGTACGCAGACTCATAAAAACCAAAGCCTTTCGACACCCGGAAACTATTTCCGTCCCAAAATCGATACTCACGATCTAATCACCGGTTGTTTCGTACCGCACTGTAAATCAATTTTCGGTACCGATAGTAAATAAAAAAAAAAACGCTATTCAACCCCATCCGACGATGCATCATGCGATGCAGGGATAATCGAGAATCGGTAGTTTCGCCTGCTGCAGGTGTATTACACGCGCAAACATCGTTATCATCCGCAAGGTACCAAACTAATCCGCAATGTACCCAACACACGTGCGTATTTGCGTACATCGCTCGCGTTGTTACATCGACGGGAAGTTATATTATACCGAAGTATCGGTCGGTCTTCCGAACCGGTTCGAAACGACCGGCTCAACACGTGGAGGATATACGCGATGACGATGACGAGGACGACGAAGGAAGTGGGAAGCACCACCGAGTCGGTCCGCGGAACTGACGTACGTGTTGCGGGGAAGGGTTTAAATGTACATACGCATGCGTGCGTGTGTGTTTAATGTACACAAGCATAACAATATTATATATCTGGCCTCGCGCTTTACGGCTTCTGTGTACATTTTCCCATAGATCAAAAAACCGCATGCAGACCCGATGGTGCGTTGTACCATATATATATATAGATGTGTGTAAAGATACGCGTCGTATGACGGAGTCACATCGTCGTTCCACTTTTGTTGCTCTGCGAGTTATAGTTTTTATTTTAGATTGATTTTTTATTTTTTCTTGACTAATTTTATTTTCGTCTCCGTTATAAAATCGTCGTTATCGTTATCGGTGCATTCTACTGCCGATGTTTTTTCGTTTTCATTTCATTTTTCTTTCTTCTCCCTCTCTCTCTCTCTCTCTCTCTCTCTCTCTCTGTCTCTCTCTGTGTCTCATTTGTATCATATTATAATAATACATGGCTTATACCGTCAGAAAAATTTCATTAATTTGTAGAGTTACCGTACAATTACAGGATAATTATTCCTAAGTACGGATCGTTATAGGTAACGTAACGTTCAAATAATTTCGATCTGATAAAAAAAAAACGATACACTGTACTTAGATGAAATTCGATACAATATTGACGAAGCGATCATGCAACTGTTTAAACAAGCGCATCAATCTTTAAATTATCAGAATAATCTCACACTCCCATGAATTATATACATTTTTTTTTTACATAAGTATATTTATGTATAACTTTTCATTGTAATTTTTCCTACAAGCATAGAAGAAAAAAAAAAAAAAAACTTCAACCGATTGTATAAATGAAATCTCACTCTCGTCAGTGTTCGTATTTGTATATGACATATATATATATATATATATAGACGATACGATATATCGCATACGTATGCGAGTCGGTGAATCTCAGCGTTTTCTAATCGCCTCTTCCTATCAAATATTTACAGTTACCGAGACGCGGGTTGTAACGCGAGCCTGCATCACCCGTAGTGCGAGAATTGTTTTTCTACTTCTTCTTCTTCTTCTCCGTCTTTTTTTCTTTCTTCCCGTATTTGACTCCTTACTACCCGCTTAGTTGTATTTATTTTTATTTATTTACTTTGTTTTTTTTTTTTTTACAATTTCTTTTTCTCTCTACCCCCTTTGTTGACTTTTCCGTATCATTGATATCTGCACGCGAGCCTCGAGCTGCACGGTTATAATACAGCAATGCGAGTCGCACACTCCAACGGTTAGTCATGTTTAATATAATATGATATACATATATATACATATACATATGTATACATATACATATATATATATATATATATATATGTAATATATTCATCCGCACGCATGCCATGCAAACGGAGCAAAGTTGCAACGGATGCAATTTGCGCTTGCTTCGCCACGTCGACGAGATGCTGCATTAAATCCGCTGCTTCTGTTCTTTGTGTTGGTGTTGTTTTTTTTTTTTTTTTTTAATTTTTTAAAAATTGTATATACATATATAGATATATATATATAATACCGCGCTGTTCATATGCATATTTATACGAGGTAATATGTGTTAATGAATTGTCCATCATTGACAGAAACCAAAATCAATGATACGACAATTTTTTGTAAGTAATTATTAAATTATTGAAAAATTTGATTACTTATGAGAAATTTCTTGGTTCAATTTCGATGATACGGTGTACGTATAAATAAGAGGAGAAAAAGTACAACGTTCGCATCGTAGCAATGCGGCTACACACTGAGAAAAATTGAGTAAAACAAGTGTCGTTTAAAAAACTGTTTGAATATCGTTGGTATTACGAAAAACGAGGTACGCCTAACCATTTTGCGCTATCGTCGATCATTTTTTGGTAATTGCAACGCAAAATCAGTTTTTAAGGTTTAATCTACTTTTTTAGTCAAACAAGGCTTTAACGTCAATTTATCGTTGCACGAGCGTTAAATTTTCGCAACAGTTGCAAGAAAATCTAGCAATAGTGATCGTAATGAGAAAGAATAGTAACGGATACCAGACTTTCCGGTAACGGCTAGAAAACTAATTTTCATTTTCTACCGAGAACTATATTTTTCGATCATGGTAAAAAATTAAAATTAGTCAAGGACTGAGCGGTAACCGGAACTAAAAATTTCTCTCGGTGCAGCTATACCGTATACACGTAGGTTCATACATCTTTACTCAAAAATATAATGGCTTTCCTTTGAGACGTAGATTTAAAGGGATGGAGAAAAAGAAGAAGAAAAAGAAAAGAAAAAAAAATAAAGAAAGAAAGAAAGAAAGACCGAGCCGGAATCACACCGACCACGAGTTTCAGTGCCGCAGTGCTGCACCGTTATGCATAGACATCGAGATCATCGGCGGGTATTTAATGCGGTTTCCATTGAAGTTTTTAACTGCGATTCTTGTACGTGTACGTGTAGTACACTCATCATGTGAAATAATTGTGGCTGACGCGGCTGCAGCTAGTCCTGAGCATAGGTATAAAAGTTGTGCCAGGTGGCTGCAGACCTCAGCTCTCTTTTCCCTCTTTTACCCTGAAAAACCGTTTTCTCACCACCGCGGTGTTATTTTGTTTTGTTTTATTTGATTTTTTTCTATTTATTTTCATCTCATCTCGCGCGGTTCGTTTCTTTTACTGTTCCTTTTGAAATTCTACTATTTTCCCTGTGACGCGTTATATATGTATACATATATATATATATAATATATATGCTATATGAAACATACATAAAAGTAATGTTTACGCTTACGTTATACTTAGTATAACACTATATATATATATATATATATATATATATATATATATATATATGTATATAGGAAGAAAACGAAATCTAGCGTGTAGAAAAGCTGCGATGCAAGGTGCGGTAGGAAGATTTAAGATTTTTATGAGCTTCCGAAAAGAAGGGTTCAAAAACCAAAAAAATAAAACTAATGTACAAGAAGTTGGAAAGAAAGTAAAAAAAAAAAAAGACAACCGCGGCCTAACCGGATATATTTTCTTAAAGTTTATTTTTTCACACACTTTTTGATTATCTGTATAATGCTAGACAAGTCTAAGCGGCCATCGTGTTTCCTTTGCTGCAACGACGTCCTCAAATCTTTGTTATGTGTAATATTTCTAGATATAAGTCACAAAATTTCTTGGATCATAATTCATACCAAGAGTTAAAATCATCCGTTGAAAAATTATTAACATATTGTAATTCAACGAAGGTGCGTTTACTCAAGCTTCAACTTGTCGTTTCGGAGTAAAATTTATATATCGCCATCAGAACATGGAATGATTTTTAACCGATTTTATAATCATCCAGTTTATTAGAACCTGATTTTTGAATGATAATTTCTTTTTTCTACAATTTTTCTTCCGAATTTGGCACATTTTCTTTCATTCGTTTCCCGATAAACGTTTAATCCAAAAATTGTCGTATAATGAATATGGTTTTTCATACATATATATCTGTACCCGTGGCCAATCCACACACACACACACAAACATCAGTGTCGTTATGATATTTAACGGTATATATATACATATATATATACATGTGTGAACGCGAGATCGAAACCCGATATGGTTGAGATTTTTTTCCGAGGTGTTATGTAACTCCTAGATTCGTTGAGGCAGGAAGTTACACTAAGGTAGAAACATATACATATAAGTTTACAACGGTACTGGTATAATAACAATAATCCCTGCACGTATGCAGAGATATTTTGGCAATACATAATATTTTCATACCGCGAAATCGAGACGTGTTTTCATCGCTCGATGAGGGCAAAGATGAGAGACGATGATTCCGACCTGCCGCTATAACCAGGAGAAAAATCAAACCGCTTTGTATCGAAGGCGACACCCCGTATACCATAACACATACCTATAACTGTGCGAGTCGGTTCGTTCGTTTATCGCACACACTGCGCATAGATAAGTCAAAAATAATAAATAATACCCGCCTCTGCAGCAGGCCGGAGCCTCTCTCTCTTTCTCTCTCTCTCTATCTCTATCTCTCTTTCTCGGCAGGGTGTTTCGTCTGTCTCATAATCGGCTAACAATAACAACTCACCGCTGGTCTCGCCTCGGCAAAATCTGACTTCGTATGTGTTGTAATCGTGATAATGCACCAACGGCTGCAATGGCTCTGTTACGTCATCATTGTTTCACGCATCCCGGTCCTTGATTCTCGAAATCGTACTTCGGCGTTCCAGAAACTGCAACAATGACGAGTCTTTTTTAAAACTGCCAAGGCGTCGACAAAGTAATTCAAGGTTTTTCGTGTCCCGGGTGAATAGTTAATTTTGAAAACATGATTTTTGAGTATTTTTGAAGTCTAGGAATATGGTTATGACCATAAAAAGTCATGTTTTTCGCGCATTCCTACAGTTCTGAGACATCGAGGTAACAAGCTATCATTTTCTTTCTTCGAAATGTATTTTTCTCTTGAAAAACACTGAATAGTTGTATTTTTGAAAAATTATTCGGATAATTCAATCAATCCAAGTGGAAAAGTTTTCTCATAACGAGAAATAAAAAATGTATTTTTCACAATTGAAAAACAAAAAAAAAGCAAAAACCTGCCAAATCGTACCTTGATTTTAATGGTGGATAAAAAAAATACGTGTCGCTTAGTTTTCAGTCTACCGCAACATATTAAGAAAGAAATCAAATCGGAGAGATCTATCCGAGATACCTGCCTTGTAAGAAGAGTATAAAAGACCCTGTAACTTGGAATCGAATAATCGTCACAAGTTAACAATACTGGGATTCACCCATTTATAAGCATGTGAAAAGTTTTAACACTTCACTTCAAGCTGTTTCCCGGCCGACTGTGGGATAGTATTATGATTTTCATTTCTGATGCATTACGCAGGTTGAGGAGGTACACCCATCGAGGTATATCCTTGTGGAGTATGTACATTACACAAATGCGTTCATGCCTGCCAACCAACCAGCCGGCCGATATCACACATGAAGGTATGGTCGCGTATATTGATGGGTAGACGACTGCTGCAGTGGCAGACAAATATGTGTATAATACATACGGTAGGTATAAGGTACACCGGGATACGTGGGTCGTGCATTAGTAGCGTTTTGTTGACACAGAGAGACGGGATGCAGGAGCCATTATCGAACCCCCTGAATGTCTCCTTCTTCTCCTCCCCCTCCTCCCTCACCGCCCTTTGCGCACCCTGATGCAAGCCGCGGTCGCGGGGGCGCGTCTAGACTTCAAGAGTCCAAGTCAAATTCCGAACGTTGCGATTGACGATGAAGTTAAAAGTCGGACAGTTTTATTCCCTGGATCCGTACTGGAATTGGTACGGTAGTGAGTAATGTCAGAACGGAGAAAAAAGACGCGAGACCAATGAAACGAAAAGGGAATGATCGGAACCGACTGAACGGTGAATGCGAAAATGGAAAGAAGAACTGGAACCGACTACTGCAAGAGGTCTTTACACTCAGCTGCAAAAAGAGTTGGTTGAAGAATCATGGTGAGGTATAAAACTGCCGCAAAAAAGTCCGCGGAAAACTTGTCCAATAATGGATTGAAAATTTTCGATGAAGGAAAGGTGAAATAGTGTCTCCGCAGAGATGCGATCGAATTGGAAAGGGATACGGAATGGAATGGAAGTACGTACAGTCAGTCGGCGTGTGCGCAGGATCGGCGCAGATGGAAAGTTGCGTGGAGGTTTGCGGAGTGTTCGTTCGGGGGATGGATGGATGGATGGATGGATGGATGGGATGAAAAGCGGAGGGAATAAGGGGCGTACCGACCTACCAACCACCCCAGAAACGTTAGTAAAGGTTACGCCAATATTGACACTCGACGACGACATCCCGAGGGAAAGCCGGCGACACAGGAGCCAGCCAGAGCTGATGGGCTGGCGCTGCTGTATGCGTTGCACACCCACACGTATACGTGGGTACGGTCCAACACAGCTATATACACACCACCCACTTCATCCATGAGGAGAGGAGAGGAAAGGAGAGGAGGGTTTGATGGCGCCTCTGCAGATCCCCGACGCAAACCTCACTATTTTTTCGGCTCTATTTGCGCTACCTTTACGTATAAATACACACACCAGCAGTTTCGCATATTATAAATATTGTACGTATGTGACTATGTGCATGGGACTTCCAAAGCATGGAGACCAGCTAGATAAGGAACAGGAACTGAAATCGATGAATCGACAAAACTTTTCACAGTAATCGTACACGTTAGGTTTATTTATTTTTAGTACCACTAACGTCGCTAGTGTTCCTTTTGCACCGAAGTGTCATCGGATATAGGGATGCCCAAGATCGACTGATCGATGATCTTGCAATGTGATTCGTAGAAGGTTTTTCACTGCTACCTTCTTATTTCGGGCAGCAATTCGTATAGATGGAGTTCCTACTCCTTATGTAGTCTCCATGTTCCAAAGTTTGGCTTTTGTTCGCGCGAATTTTAATCGCCATTTGCTGTACGGCATGATCAGAGCACTTGGATCCTTCCTCAAGATTTTATTACGCAGTGTTCTCGATCCTGATCTACAGAGTCTGTGTAAGGAATGCTCGAAAGGATTTCCTGGAATGACGGAAATTTTTCAAGTAACGCCCGATGACGACGATTATAATATTAATGGTTCAACCGAGTTCTAAAATTACTTCACTGGGGCAGGCTGGAGGATATAATTTGCTGCACCGTCAAAGAGCACGAGCTTAAAGTTCGCGGCTCATCTGCAGCTGATAGAGCCTGCAGTCCCAACAGCCAGAGATACCTACACAACGCTACAATACGCGTCGTCTCTATATAGACGTTGGCGCATGCTGATGAGTTTATAGGAGAGCCCAAGGGGGAAGAAGCTGAGAACTAACTCCCGAGGGATCGGGTTACCGGTGAGCAACTGGTCAGGAATCTGTCTAGAAATCTAGACGACGTATCGTAAAAAGTTGAGATAGATAATAGAGGCACGAAATCGGTGTAGATACTACGATTTTCCATATGTTACAGATCATCAAGATCTTCCAATTTACAAGAGGTCAGAAAATTTCCTCGAATTCGATTCACAATGGACTAATCGATCATTGAACAATAAATGTCGCGGAATGAAATGGGTGATAATAGTAGCATCAGAGGTGTTAAAAACCAGCGATGTTTCGAAGCTTGACGTCTTAATTGCTTGTTAAGACTGATTATTTAGGGGATCCCGATTTACAGTGACAATTGAGCAACACGCGTGCATAGAAATCGGTTCGTGAAAAGAATTTTCAGAGGGCACGCGCTGCAGGCCAAGTATCGGGTGCAGATAAAAACTAAACCGTGGACTGCAGCAAGAGCTGCTGCTGCACGAGGAGTGCAAGGGTACGAGCTTATAAGCTGGACGGTTTGTGTATGCGTGTACGTATAATAAACGCGGACGAGAGTGAAAGAAAGAAGGAGAGAAAGAGAGAAAGAGAGAGTAGGCAAATGCGACGTCGACGACGGCGACGAGGAGAGGAGCAAGCAGGCCGCGCGTTGAATTCGGTACGAAAATAGCGCGACGTACGGTTCAACCAACAACAGCCGGCCAGCCGGCGGCCGTGCCGCGACGGAATGAAGCTACGGTTACAAAACGGCGCTCTGCAGCTTGAAACCAGAGAACTATACCACCTACCCAAGTCTCTTATACCTATAACCATGTGCTCTGATCCTCTCCAGAGTTCTTTCTGGTTAGATAACTCGTTGCGATACAGGATACGAGGAGATAGAAGAGAGGAGAGCACCAACGATACTACGAAAGAAAACCACGCAACGAAACGACGGTCCTTGAATCCAATTGACAAAATTACAACCGCGCGTGCTACTGCAGGTATTTAATTATACGATTGGCAAAAGCGCGGATCAAGTGTCATTGGATCTTTGGAATCAAGAGTTCAGGAAGTCTCTTGGAACCAGAGTCTACGGTTGGACAAATTCTAGTAAACGAGGTTCATCTCCAGACTTATCTTCACGGAATACTCGTATTTCATTCCAACGTGTTCAAGTGTTTTGATCGTGAAATCCACTTCTGACGACTATTTGCACCCTTGTTAAAGTGTCCAGCTGAGAGCCGTTTTATGGTCTGAAATTATCATATCTCAAGACCGATCGCGATCGCAATTCGATAAGAGGTGTTAAATCAGTGCCAGCCGATGAAACGAGACTTTCGAATTGAGAATTGGCGATATTACCGAACTGTTTATCCACCACTGGTCTGTATCCGGTTACAATTTCTAAATAACACAATCGTCATTAGCTGATCAAATATAGTTCGATCGCTATTTCCGGGGGCAGTTTATAGTGTGCAAGCGTGCAAATGCACGGCATGCGTAGGGTAAAGATAAACATTATTCATTGTCAGTATAGGCCAGTGGCCACAACCGTCACCACCGCCGCCTCACCTCGCCTCGAGGAACTTTGAAGTATATCTACTGGTTGACAGAATAATAGCCGGCGCACCTAAGTGCGTCTGACCTGTCTTGTTCTCACGTGTTTGCATTAAATCTTATTCCCCTCCCCCCTAGATACAGGAATTTGAAAACGCGGTTTATTATGTTTTCGCCAGCGGCGCGAAGGCGTCCTTGCCTCTTCGGAGTCTAAGATCACGGCAACTCCGGTTTCCACAAATTCGCGTCATCTCTAGTAACAGCGTTCGGAGATGAAAATGAAGAAGGAGAAGTAGGAGTGGATTTGAAGCTCAAGCCACGCGAATAGCACGGCAATATCGTATTGGAAAACATTGGTCTAACTTCGTCTGGGTAGAAATTATGGAGTTAATTGGCGGCGAGACAAAGCCAGACGAACCGAAATAGCGTTTGGTGTTTGTAAAGAAAAGAAGCAACTGATCATCAGGCGTGTCAAGACTTCGTATCATCTGTCAAAACGTCATATTCTAAGATGTTTTTCTAAGATATATGAACAGAAGAATAAATTTTTGTCACGAAAAGATGAAGAGAATAAATAAACTAAAAAGATGCGATGTAGAAGCAAACGTTGTTCACGACATCGTCGCTTGCAGGGAATCGCTTATTACACGTTACAATATTTTCTACGACGACGCACCAACAATTTATTGACCGTTAAATTATGACGCTCCGTTAAGAAGACGAGGCTGTCGTTGGATCTTGCGATACAGCCAATTTGTGCAGACGTAGTTATCATGTGTGGAAAAGTTAAAGAGAGAGACACAGTCCTCAGCAACCGTGGTGGAAATCTATTCCACACCCTGAACTTTGCGAAACATTACTACTGATCATGGGAAAATAAAATTCATCGAACAATTTATGCCTTGTTCATCTGACACGTAATTCATCCAACGACTGAAATTGTACAATGCAGAAGACGTTTGAGATGAGAAAGAAAGAAGAAAAAAATATCCACGATGTATAGTATATTCTTTATCGATGTTATAAATTCGTCGAACATTAAGTTACATTCTGTTAAGAGAAGAGCAAAATGAAAAAAGTGTGGAAGCATATGTTGAAGGTTGAGAAGAGAGAATTCCAAACTTTCAACGTTTTGGAAATTCCACACGGAGTGGAAATTCATGGTCAGGATCCCAACCTAAGTGTTTGTTGTGAAAATGAGTCAGTAATCAGGATAAGGTGCAAATGTGTAATGATCCTTAACGGACTTGAAAAAATCGATACCTGACTAGATTATTTCTGATCGGATACACACTGAGACGATTATACCGTAAGAAGTAACACAAAAACCCGAAGAACCTTATCACCCGAATCAGATTCTGACCCAGTAAAACGAAAGCTCACCGAACACCTTATATTCAAGGATGAATACATCCTCGCGATCGTCGTTCCGAGAGTACCAATGAGAATTAGCGGATAAGAGCAGCCGAAAGCGAGAATAAAGTCGGTTTATAATCGCGTTCCTGGAAGTCTCGATGAATGAAAGTCCCCACTGTTCGTGGGTTCGGTCTCCTTCCTCTCCGGCGGGGCGTCGTGGCCACAGGCAGTGGCCCCACGAGTTCCCAGTTCCCTACTTCCTCGGTAACGATCGAGGCTCGGAGTAGCCGTAGGTAAGCGAGCTACTCCGCCCTCGGTTTAGCTCCTCCTTTGGCTCCCGCCTGTGGGTCGGCCACCCTGACCCTGGCATCGAGGCATCGAGGAGAATAAGAGGGCGAGAGCTCTTCCTCGAGGCTCCTCTCTTCCCGACGGGTTCGAGAGACAGGCAGTCTTGCTCCCTTCTTGCTCCCCCTCAAAGCATGCGCTCCGCACTCGCGTCCGGCTGGCACGCATGTGAGTCCTCGACGTGCCCGTCAAATTTGACGTGTTCTTGAAGGAGGTACGACATCCCTCGTCCTACGGTGTATATCCTCGAGGGTCGCGTTTTTCTGTTTTTTCATGTGTGCTGCTCCAAAATGGCTCCTGAACACTGCCGCTTTCACGGTACCGAACGTGTCAGGGTGTCTGCCATGCCGGACCCGGGATCGGTATACTGGAAAAGAAGAACCGCACGTGGTAGAATTGTTCTCATCACAACCCTCCGTTGTCTTATACTCTCCAAAACTGAGTCACCGGTTGATAATAGTCGATGCAATCAGTGAACCGTAACTTCGTTCAATCAACGAGATTGACACAGCACGTTTGAGAAGGACCGTCTGCACTAATTGAAGACAGTATAAACTTAGGTAACGACCAGTTTTTCACCGAAAATAAATAGCCAACGCTGCATGACTGACCGGGACAACTGCTGTTCCTGCATTGTAACAATTCTCATCACATCACGATTCAAATTTAGAGTACATAGGATCAAGACAATTCTTTCGTTCCCATTGCAGCAGCGACACGGTCCAGTGTTAGAGATTTGAGTATATATATTCCATTTCCCGGGTTCATTCATCGTCTTAATTATCCGGCGATCAGATTCGGCTTGCAGGCTGATGCCGCATAATCGATAGCCGGTTTGGGATTTATGGATGACACAGGTGGAAAGTAAGGAACACGCGGCGTTTTCGAGAGGCCCACGTCTCGTGGTACGGGGATAATTTAGGATGGTCTAAAGTCTGGAGGTCGGTCTAGACGAGCACGAGTCTCGTTAATTACAGCCGTGCCATGCGACGTCCTGCTTGGGAAACCGTCTATTATAATCAGCATCTCCGGCGTACACCATTCCATGCTTATTCTACTCGGTACAAAATTGGCGCTAATTAATCCGCACCAGCAGCAGGCTTCAATCTAATATCACCCCGCCAAGATGCGCTTTTCACAGTGACCGATGAAAACTCGGGTTTTCTGATAGGATAATTACTTGCCGTTTCGCACGGTGCCCCGAAATCCAAGAGGAAAGAGTGTCACGTGGTGATTGTGATTTCACCGTCGGGAAAATCAGAAAACGGACGGACTCACTACAGTATGTCAAGACGGTCTTCGAATTAATCTCGTCAACGAATCCAAGCTACGTAAATCAGAGTATGACGTAGCGGAACTCTGTGAACTTTTCAAGTCAGTTGGAAATCCGGAAGAACTCGTTCCAGGTTACGTGCTACTTATCTATTTCCGTTGAGGTGAAAAAAAAACACATATATAACAAAAATATTTATCGCTGTACGAAACGTCGTAGATAAACGATAGTCCGTGGGCTCGATTGGACATATGCGAACACACGAGAATCTAGCCACTTATTTTTTTCAACCAAACAAATCAACGAACCAACCAACAGTAGCGCGTCAGCGTAACATTTCGAGCATGGAGTGACAGTTTGTTGGATGCAGGATGAAGAGTCGCTGGCGCTGAGTAGCTGGTTACATTACGGCTGAAATGAATATATAGAGATAAAAGGTTGAAGCATGCCGGATCGTTTGACGTTTGTAGTATTGAGGGTAGGTACGTGCTGCACCGTGCCAAGTCAGACTCCGTTGGCAGTCCGTACCGACCACCAGCATCCGTAAGTTATACGTACATAATACAAATGCCAAAACATAACATTATTACCGTGGCAGTATTTCTTTTATTTTATCTCTTAGTCGTCCAGTCGAGGATCGCTGCGGACTGTCTTCTGCAAATAGAGCACCCTCATATCTTATTTCGAATCATAGTCGTAGGCTGTATTGTAAATTACCTGCAAACACTTGTAGTCAAATGATGAACTCAACCGCGATGCAACGTCTTGCGGGACCGAAATAAAGCTTTGATATACGATAATCGTAAACGAATAATCACACTCCAAAACGTCGAGCATTATCAGCTGAAGGACCAAGATTTGCGTTACCAGCAATGACACTTTCCGTTCTATAGAGTTCTCCTGAACTTTAGAACGACGTTTTTCATCTCACTCGACGATTCGGACATCGTAAAAGAACATCGTTGAAATAACTTTTGAATAACTGAGCAAGAGAGAGAAAGAGAGAGAGAGAGAGAAATGACTAGCTGTGGTTACCGTACAGTCCTTAACTATTCTAATTTCTTACCGAAAAGCAATATCACATTTCCTTGTTGTTCCAACAATGTTTAAACGTTATTGAAACGATATTTCATTCTGCAATTGCTATCAAGTGTACCAGTTATTCACCCAGTCCCAATTATTGACCTTTTTTTGGTTGTATCAGTTTGATCCTTGGTTCTAATAAACCAAAAAATAAATTTCTAGTGTCTAACCCTCTAGCGATTGGTTTTAGTCGTCGCGAAATTCACAACTTCTGCCGTCAATTTATAATTATGGAAAATAAAAGGGTCGATAACTGGTTCCAAGCGTGTCAATGACTGGTACACTTACCTTATATCAAAACGAAATCGCCCAAACGCATGACACTGACAATTAGAGATCGGCGTGAAGTTCGTTGAAACGGTGCCCGACGGTAGTTTGGATGCATCAGCATCGGGACCAGGGCAGCATAAGGCCGGGTTTTCTGAAATTCCAATCGCAGTGGGTGGTTTGGACTTGGGAAAGAAAAACACGAGAGTAAAACGCTTAATCACATTTATCTAAACGAACCTGTTAACTAGCAACAAATATGATAATCACCGGGCTAATATAGCCGAAGTTGAGACTAACGAAACACAATTTCCGCCTCCCTCGCTATGCTTCTCTCTCTGTCGCTCCTGCTACAGATCCATCACTGGTTTTGCCTTCTCTATCTCTCTCTTTCTCTCTCTCCGTCGGTAGCTTAGCCGCTATCCCTTCGGTCGGTGGATTTGAAATAATCCGGATTAACGAATACGAAAACATCGAATACGTTTTAACACGGCCGGCTTACGCCAAGGTATAGTCGAAGGAAAAACAAGGAAACGAAAGAAAAGGAACAGGTTGTAGCTATTTGCTTGTTCAACGCATACTCCTGCAATTTTAATTCTTTTACCTTTTCTGATACCAATTAGAAGAGCTGCGGTTCAATTTTCAAACCGTTTAATCACTGGCCTGACCGTTTCTCCTACCATTTTCCCCTCTCGCTTGCCACCGCATTAAATCTTCATATAAAGCGAAGAAAAGCTTGGTCGACTTCTTTTGTTCCAAAAATTCTTCACTCCCAAGTTTACTTGCTATAACCCCGGTGCTCACAGTCCAGGTATACACAAGAGCCGGAAAAATCACATGGTTCGAAGAATACCAGAGTCAAAAGAAGGGAGAATAAGAATAAGAGTGGGATGAAGATGAGGAAGAGAGCACAAGGAGTGAACCGAAGTTTGTAAACAGAGTTCGTACGATGTGTACACGGTAGGCTGGTCGCCCATTATTTTAGGGACGAGATTTCCTTTATCTGCTTAAGGAATCAGCTGCGCTTTTGGTCCTTCTCAGAGATCCTTCTCAAGTAGGAGACTGCCTATAAGGATCACCTGCCTCCAGTTTACTGTAAAACGCGTTATACCCAACTATGCAGATGCGGAGGGTGCACACAGAACGCAGTTGCAGTCGAAATGGCAATAAATTGAAAACGGCTTGCAAAATCCTTCGATTTTTCTCTTTCATGGCACATACTTAGCACTCGAGAAAACGAAGCTTTCTTGAAATAAAAACATGAAAAACAAGCACCTACGTTTTTATCGCCATATATGTATAACGAAGACCACTTAATTGTACCATAATACAACTCATGATTGGGGTTTTTAACACGAAACGAGTACTGATTCTGGTTTTTTAGAGCGGAAAATTTCGACTATCGTTAGATAAATTGGTGATATTTGGTGTAGCGGTAGGTCGTTCTCGTCTTAGGCTTGGTCGTCGATCTATTTCCGTATTCACTGGTATAACCGCGAGTTGGACCCAGGAGACGATCTCCGATCTGATATACCTACCTACTCGACTGGACGACGAGAGTCCGAGACGAAAACCCCTCGGACTAGAGAGGAGAAGAATTATTATTAGTTTCCACCGGTTGTCCGCAGTCCATTTCAAAACGGGATAAGGAAAGGAGCAGTAACGGGGGGGGGGGGGGTGGAGACCCCGTTCAGCTCCGCTTCCTACGTGATTGAGGAGTTTGAAATAGGCCGATGAGTAATTCTCTTTTTGTTTTCTGCACGCAAATGCCACCGGCCATGTAGTTGTTATGTCACAAACGAAACAACTACTCAGGCATTATCTATACATCGCATCTCTCGTTAAGAGTAGATGAATTCTGGATACACGCCCAAACCGTTCTTAATTTTTATTCATTTACTCTTGTTCGCTTTTATTCTACATTAGTTTTTTTTTTCTTCCCCCCGTTTTTGAGCAATTTTTTTTTTTTATCAAGTTATACCAAAGCAGCTGTAAATATAATAGTAGTTCTTACTATTATCCTCGAAAGTACAAACTCAGTTACATAGTTTTATAGATCCCGATAGTGTACTCTGGAACATATTGTTTATTTGTTTATTTTTATTTTTTTATCTACTTCTAAATTCTCGTCTTTATCTCGAAGACACGATTTCATTTAGATTTATGGACTAGTATTCTGGGAATAGGGAGATCTTGACAATTGATAAATCTATCCAACGATTAACGTACCTGAAACTCTCTCTGGCGATAGGAGTAGGTATATAATTGTCAGTAAAACAAGCCTGGTAATTACCGAATTGATTTATTTAGTTATTTTTCTTTAATATGTAAGTTTAGAAGAATTCTATTTTTCCCGCAAAACTATAAATGTATTTATGAACGTGGTAAAAAAAAAAAAAAAAAAAAACAGAAAAAAACCAGCTTTGTGTAATATTTCACCCGAATGGGATTATAATTGAGATTATACGAATGAAATACGTGTTTCGAAACGCTGAACCGTTTTTTGTATATTGCGCAAAGAAAAAAAATTATAATTAGCTTTGAGAGGGAAAAATAGCTGCCGTGGAATTTGAAAATAACAAGCGACAACTACGGCAGAAAATAGATGGAAAAGATGCGCTATACAGCGTGGAGTTTAGCATTATAATAATTTGCGAAATTTAACTTGGTAATAAATTGTCGGATTATTATTACTATATATACAGCAACTTTCAGGGCGTAGATTTTTATCAGGATCAGGAGGCAATGAGAGAAGAAGACGAGATTAAGAAAGAAAAAAGTTGATAATAATTCTTAATAATTTTTAGCGAACTTTATCGACGGTTTATATACGTATAGGGATAGAATATACCTCCTGGATATAAGGAGCGTAAGAATTTGTCGCCGATAAGATCTCTCCGACAGCATCAGCATCAGCAGCAGCAGCAGCAGCAACTTATAAGATGGAGAAGGGATCGGGAAACGCGTTAAATACCCTTCATAAAATTCTACCGGTATCACGATCCCCGGACGCCTGCTGCACTTTTACAAGCTAAAAAGGGACGTCGTTTAATTTGCGTTTCGGCTAAACGCACCGGCTATCAGCTAATTGAATCTTGTCACGTCACACCTGCTGGGCTCCAGCGAGCCTCTAGGCTTGACAAATTACCGCCACCATTCACACATAACATAGCTGTCCCAAAAATGGAGGAAAAAAGATATTCTAGATAGCTGCAAAACAGGCAAAAAAAAAACACCAAGGATCAAAATACCGGAGCTCAACTATATAGCAAGCCCATTAGAAAAGTGGCTTAACCCTTTGAAGCATACACTTTTTCCTGCAATCAAATTCCCTGAAACTTGATTTATTAGGGTTCTCGAGGCAGATGATAACAAAAATGGGGTCAGATCTGAGAAATTATCAAAATTCAAAACAGTGGATCTAGTATGAGCGAATAGGATCAATTTTTATATTTTCATTCCGCCATATTGGATCCGCTATTTTAAATTTCGAAATTTTTATCGTCGGATTCATTTTTAGCGGATTCATTTACCGAGTCCCACTTTTCTAGTCCTTCCATAATCTTCCCACAATTATATTTATTCACGCTGTTTATCCATAGCACTCACTATATGTGCAGAATCATCATAATCTCTCTTAAAAAATCAACATTAACATCTTGGAAGTCCAGTTGTGGAAAACAAAGCTGACAACGGTATCTCGAAAATTGAATATAAGTATTGAGTAATCCATTCAAAAAAAAGTGTAGCATATATAAGACGCTGTGCCGCAAAGTGTTGAAGGAATTAGCTAATAACCAACCAATCATCCCGATAAGAAGACCGTGTCACTCGACTCGAAAAAAAAAAAAAACAGTTTTCGAGCAATCCGAGTACGGAGGAACAAAAATTAACGAACAAGAAGTGGAAGATGCTCAATGTCCCGATGATAGTACGTTACGCACATTGTATGTACAAACACACCTTGCACGTGAGGATGAAAAGTGAACGAGGTGCTTTGATGGCGTTTAAAAAATTCTGATGAATCGTAATTCTGAAGAACGAAGAACCGAACTTGGCTCTGGGATATTCTTTGCATCTTGACGATCTCCTCGCCTGTCCCTGTCTAATTCCAACTATTTCTCGCTGTCCGTCTCTTCTTCTCCCGGTGGCTGAGTTCTGGACTGCAGTATGTATGTATAAGAGCGGATCCACGCGTTATATACCGAACCCAAGCGCTGCAGCAGCGTCTAAATTTATTGCGCGATCTTCGAAAGATAAGGCATACCTGGGGACACCTTCAACGCTGACTCCCCGTTCCGTTTCACGTTAAAACGGACTCCCCACTCTGATCGTGAGCCTGCGGAGCAATCTCTGTCAGAGGTAGTAACAAAAAAGAAAGAAAAAAAGAGAATGGATACCGAGAAGGAAACCAGAATAAGGAGTAGGAAATAACTCTTTTCCGGCCTGGTTTGTGCGCCAGTTGCTAATTCCGAACATCGGCGAATTTGGAAGGACCCGAAAAAACGCTACGACGGATGGAAGAGCTTTGACTTGGTCCGTCAAGTTGACGGCGATATCGGGAGGAAGGCGCCACGCCGCGTGATTGTGAAAAATAAATAAATATTACGCAGGTACCGTCCGACTGCTATACACAGACTCTGCGAGAACCAGAGAGCACGTGAAACGTTCTGACGATTTCTATTTCCGTTTCAGACACCGTGCAGCGTCCAGCAGCGACACTCTCGCGTTCTACGGTGTTATTTTAAAAGTTGTATTTTTCCTCTCCGTTACCTCTTTTTTCAATATCTTATTTGGCCGATTTTTCCCAATGGAACCCGAAGCATTTCAAACATCTTCTCTGACCAATCTACTATCCTTTCTCCAAGAGGATGAACAGCGGAACGTTTAATGTCTTGTAAAACAACCGCTTCACCAATCACATTTTATACTTAATGTACCTGGACTGCCGTGCAAACGGACCTGCGGCTAGGTTAGGTTAGGTTAGGTTAGGTTAGGCTTAGTTTACGATTCTTCTCCGACATCCCGATGGGATACTTGCGAACCACGGGACGTGATTATAACTGATAAAAATTTGAGGGTCAGGCATAGACTGATAATGGTTAGACACAATCACAGAGAATATAGTACGCTGATAGAAAATATGGTGTACACATGATTGTAGAGGTCCTCAGACTTGATTTACGGTTTGGACTTATCCAAGGCACGGTTCGAGTGTATGGTTTTGACTACTTTAACGATTACGATGAAGTTTTTGATGCTTTATCCTGACCTTAAATCAAGGTCGAGGATAGTTTCCCCTACATCATTCTCTCACAGTGTACAGTTTGTCCGACACATCTTCGGACACTGATCTCTGTACTAACTGGATGGCTGACCAGCGTCCTCGGCTTGAGTTGATTAGGAGAAGACGAAATGGACACCAGCGCTTCGACAGTTTCAATGGAACCAACGAATCACGTGGTTCACTGTGTATGTCATTGGTTGAAGTGACAGTACCATGTGACTAAATCCGTTTCCGACAGGCTGTCACCCACGTGACCCGTTAGTTTAACTTCGGGTATTTCAGCGCTAGTATCGATTCTTGGGGCTTCTAATCGGCACAAGCTGCCTTGTGCCGGAAGCTCAGGAGTCAGCCATTCGTTTAGTAACGAGACGAGTGTCTTCGCACTATTCCAATTCACCCGATTCACCACGTTCTTTTCTTTTTGCCCTGTTTTCCAGCGGTCAAAGAGAAGACAAGGGTCACGGCGGAGGACTGGGAGACTCGAGCAGCGAAAGCGGCGACGATACGAAGAGACAATCCGTGAGTCAACAACAGCCTTCGGCGTGCGCTGTCCAGCAGCAACAACAGCAACAGCAACAGCAACAGCAGCAAATGGTTGACCACCAGCACTCCTCGGGTATTTACCAGCTACCGCCACCCCCAACCAGCGTAGTTTCTAGTCCGCACTCCTACCACCAAGCCCACTCCTCGACGCTGAGCCATAGCCACACGACGACGCACCACATGCAGCACCATGACACGAGCAGCGAAAGCGGCGACGATAAACGCAACATCCACCATCAGCTGCAACACCATTTACAAGGCGGACACTTATCCCATGGCCTCGTTCACCCCACTGCCACCCTGCCACCGCCACCTCCTAGTTGCGCTCAACAGAAGAGCCAGCTCGACTACATGCAGTACTACAGTCCGCAGGTTGGTGTCTTTGACGATAATTCGTTCTTTTTAGATGCCGGCTTCTCTGGATTCAGTGGAGAAGGGAAGGGAAGGTATCGCGATCATCACGGAAGTGTGAAGTTCGATTTACATTTGAACTTGACCTTGCGATGTCGTCTGACAGATTATCGCCTCCGACCGTTTTACATGACGATGTACGTTTCTTTGCATGACTGTAACTCGGAATCGGATGAATAGACTTATTGTTGGATGAAACAAACTCGATCCATTCCTTTGGCATTCATTCCACTCGGACCTTGTCTAATTTTGGGAAAAATCGAACGTTCATTTAAAACTCAAATTGCTCCAAGTGTTTTCATGTTCTTAAAAAAAAAAAACTCCTAAAAGTAGGTATGATTTTAGAGCGTGCAAGCTATAACCCCCTTAATTGGGACCAGTTTTGCTGTTTTTCGCGTACAACTCGGAAGGAGACGGCATATCTGTAGCGAGTGCAAAGTTCGGAAGTACATGATTCCTGCACTCTATTAATAACGAACCGATAAAACGGTAACGAATGTCGAAACCGTAACTGTCAGGTGTGATTGATTGTGCTCCAGGACTACTTGATCGGGACGCCGACCTCATCGGACCTGCAAAAGTCGCTGCCCCACACGGCAACCTCGATGCAGATGGGAGCGATAGCCCCATCGATGGGGGCCCTGAGTCCGATGGGCCCGACGACGATGCTCCCGAACACGATGCAGGGTGTGAACTCGATGAACACGATGTCGATGAACGGTATGGGGATGGGTGCGTACCAGGGAATGGGCTCGATGGGAATGACCTCAACGCACACGGGTTACCACAGCGGACTGGTACTGGGGGACTACCACTCGTTGTGACACTGGGTTCAGGGTAATCAGGGTAAACGTGATCAAGAAAAGACGTAATGGTCGATTCGCGGCTGGGTCACGCGAGCGTAAAACCAACGGACTGCGTCCATCCGAGTGTGCTTTACGCAGAGGCTTGGAAATATCTACGAAGGGTGCAGGAGACAACCAGCACAGAGTTTGGAGCAAGCGTGTAAGACTCGTACTCGACCTATGGTTTACGTTCAATGGTTAGTTGCGCGTTGTAAAGGTGAGCAAAATACGTCAACATCGATGACGCCTGGCGTCGGCCTTTCTCCGTCGCAGGCACCCTGCAGTATTTTTCACATCTGCTATTCACATCCGATTAAGATTGATACCGTGGATAATAATTTCGGGTGACCGGGTTCCGCTTCTGCCCCGTAAGAATTCGTATTATACGGAGGCGTTGACACGGGGCACGCGGGGAGGACGAAGAAGACCGACACAGTCAATGTCTCTAGGTATCGAAAAAGACCGAGGTCTTTACTGACTTGTCTCTGAAGAATCGGGAAGGCTGCGGGCGCCTTGCCTTTCTCACTCTCTCTCTCTCTCTCTCTCTCTCTAGCATTCTTTGATCGGTCCCGAACCGGGATAAGGTATACGGTCCGTAAAATACGAGCTCCAAAAACAAAAGACGTTTTTCTTCGCATTACTACGTATCGCAATAATATATATAAATATATATATATTTTGTATATATTTCTTCTCTTCTCTCGCTTTCTCTCCCTCTCCCTCTCCCTCTCCCTCTCCCTCTCTCTCTCTCACCCTCTCTATTCTATTCTATTCTTTTCTCTCCCTGTCTTCTTTTCTTATCTCTTTGTGCAGAAATTCTGTCGCGAGTTGCATAAGAATCGAACAAGCAAGTACCAAAAATGAATACCGTGAAAAGAAAAAGAATTATCGAAAATCGAATAATTAAATGTATTTTTTAAAAAAGAATGGAAAATTTTATTCTATAGTATAGGTAGTATCTATAAATTTATAACGCATACCTATATATATATATATATAAATTATATATCGTTCAGCTATTTCGAATGACTTTGAAATTTTACCAGAGAAAAGAATCGGTTAAAAATTTCAATTAATAATGTAAGAAAAAACGGAAATACAGTACCGGTGATACAGTGATAAAATTTACATCGACCACGTCGAATTATTTTACGTCATGGCTAATCATTATTACATATATATATATATATATATATATGTAATATATATGTATATATATGTATATACATATACAACACGTGTACCGAACGAAAGTAACGTTTCTACCTTGAGAAAGAAAAAAGAAAAGAAAAAAAATATTCCGATAAATTAACAAAGAAATAAATATCCCTGAACAGTGCCGATCGCTTGTCTCGCTGTGATATATATGAATATATTAAATTATATACATGTATATCATATTCAAGATGGCAACAAAATCGAGGCAAATATATTATACAAATACACACACACACATATATGTATATATATATATATATGAAGAATTTGAAAAATACGATAGATATTATTATATTACAAGAACCCAGTAAAAGACAAAATACTATACGATATAGCTAAGCATTTTGTTTCGTTTGATGAAATTTATATACCTATGTAAATAATTGTTCTCGAACGATTTAATCTTCCGAGTTTCATTACAGTTACGATATATTTACGAATAATTAATTCACTGTTTCCTATTCTCTCGCTCTCGCAGTTTTTTTTTTTCCTTTGTTTTCGTTAGCGCAACCGCAAGTACGTTTCATATGCAACTACATATATACATACATACGTATATGTATTTATGCTTTTGTATTTCTCCTATGTAAATATGTAGATAATCTATACGTAAAAACCCACACACACACACACACACACACACACACACACACACACACACACACACACACACACACACACACACACACACACACACACACACACACACACACACACACACAAACAGAGTTGATAACAAACATTCTTTACTGCAGAGTTACAATATTATTCGCGTTTCACGATTACGATACATAGAAAACAACATGCTATTGTACGCATAAAAGTATATAAATATAGGTAAAATAATACGATGAATTCGATTATTATTATTATTATTATTATTATACCTATCTGATAAATTATATTGTTAATCGTATAATACAATAAGTATTATACCTGTAATAACTAGGACGATAAACGCGCGATTTACTCTCTGTAAATACGATAATAGCAGTAATAATAATGATAACGATAAGAAGGAGAATAATAATAATAACAGTAGTAGTAATAATAATAACAATAATGAAAGTAAAATTTTGTATATGTATTATACATACCGTACATACATACATATATATATTATATATAACATACAAAGCGCAGATGTTCAAATTTCTATTAACTGCAATATATCACACTGAAACACACACACACACACACACAAATATATATATATATATATATATAGATTAGATTTTATCGAGAACCTCTTTCGTACAGTCGAGACAGATGGAAGATGAAAGATGTGAATGAAGAAGAGAAGAAAAGAATGAGAATATAAAAAAAAGGGTTCTTTTTCGGAGGGCGGTTCTAAATAGGAATATCATCATGATCGCATGTAAAAGTCTTTGGGACTAAACAGGGTAGAGAGAATACATATATATATATATATATATATGGAATATACATATATATATATATATATATATGGAAAAAGTGAAAGAGATACATTATTTGTTCGCTCCGATTTCAATTTGAAATTTCGATTTGAAAATTTTATTTCGTTATACGAAAGAATATGAGAATAAGAAGTAAAAAAATAAAAAAAAATAAAAAAATTAAAAGACAAAACCAAAGTGTAAAATTTTCGAACATAACGATCGCGTGCATTGAAATAGAATTTATTATTTAACTGATTTAACGCGAGTATAAAACAAAACACAGTATATTATAATACACGAACATGATATTATATGCCTGGTATTATTATTATTATTATGCCTGTTATAGACGATGACCCAGTGCCACTTGTAAATTTTTACTAAATAATAACAATAACAATAAGGATGACGACAATGATCACGATCGTGTCAATAGTAATAGTACTAGTTGAAGAAATAAGTAAGACAGATTAAAAAAAAAATAAAAAAATAAGACAACCGTACCAGTCGTAAAAAATAAAAAAAAATAAAAAGTATGACAGAAAGAAATAAACAAAAGTGAAAAGTGAAAGGGCTTTGATTTTTTAATTATATACAGTACGTATAGGTTTACGCTGTACGATGTTAATTGCACAAAAGAACAACATTATGTATATATATATATATTTATATATATATACCTATAATAGTACACAAATTTAACCTTACGCGACGATTGATACGTACATAAATAAAATAGAATGAAGGGAAAAATTAAATAATTGAGAACGAACAATAGAATGTACGGTGTGTGTGTGTGTATATATATATATATATATATATATATATATATATATATATATATATATATATATATGTATGCATATATACGCGCGCACACACATAAACGAGAACAAAAAAAAAAAAATAATACTGATGAAAAACAAAGAAAGAGAAACGATTAGCGAACAAGCCTGTCATGCACAACTAACTAACAATAAACCGATGATTCTATTACTGTAAATTCACGATACGTGTGAAGAAAGATGATATTAGAAAAAGAAAAAGGTAAAAAAAAAAAAAAAAAAACTGTACGAATAATAAAGTTGATGTTATTTAAAATAATAATAAAAAGAAGGAATATTATCTATACATACGATAAATGTCGCAGTCTATGCGTTGTGATTGTACATGTATGTACAAAACTAGTCCGAATACCCAAAATCCAGAAATGAAAATTCCGAGACAGTGAAAACGGTGATATGATGATGGAGCTGAAGCTGCAGCAAAATCATACGAAAGAACGATTTTGACCTGAGAAAAGGAGAAGAAGAAGTTCTTTGCCGTGCGGTACAGCTGTAGAGAGATCGAAGACGGATACGAAGAGGTAATTATAACAAACAGCCTTCAAGTAACTTGAATTAGTTTCGATTTCCGATCGGAGATAAGATTAGACGCCCCAATTTTCCCTCTTTTTCTCTATCTTTTTTTTTTCTTGCTCTTTTTCCTCCCTCCACCTGTGTTTACGGTTTTTCGAAGGATCAAAGGTTAAGGAAAGTCCCGAAGGATAAATACTGCGAGATTTCGATTCGACGAAGTTTATTATACTAATCTGATTCAAAGCTCTGCGTCACGTTGAGAGCAAATTACCGAAGCAAATTGGCGAATAAACAAACAATTCAGGGTGGTCACTAAATCTCCATCGCAAAATTTCCTAAATTTTCCAAATTTTCCAGACAAAAATCTTGTCGTTTTACCTGACCGAAAAGGATAAATTGTTTACAAGCAAATTGAAAAAAGTATACGTATTTTCCGTATAATTGTTTCTTTGTTTTTTTTGTTTTTTTTTTTTTTCGTTTATACGAAAGTACGATCGTTTGTACGGGTAATATGTAGGAATATTCAAAGTACGAAGAGAAACTTCCCTCGATGGTAAAAAAATTTGCATTCCATCTAACTTGTCTAAAGCTTAAAAAAATTATGGGACGTACTTGTATCAAAAAAAAAAAAAAACAAAAAAAAAACCCCGTACATCAAACGATTCCCTGACCTCCGGCAGAAATCCCTGACATTTTCCTGCTTGTTTAAAAATTTCCGAATAATT